>NC_135700.1:300000-600000 GCF_964276395.1 Gasterosteus aculeatus
GATTATACCCCTAAGACTGATTGTTGCATCTTAGAGGCTCATTCATGCTATTAATCCTTTTCTCCAGTCCTTGCCCCTTACTCTTACCACCTTCTATAGTGGACAAAATCTTTTTGTAGTGGAAAAGATGAGGACTTGGTGTTTTATTGATGTTTATAACGATGGTCACTTCCCTTGCTAACGGCAAACTAGCAAAAATATTCAGAGGTTGTGACCCACAATGTAATCGTGATTATACGTTACTAAACACAATTTGGGCGTGTGCCAAGCTTAAGCATTTCTGGTCCCATTTTTTATATTTGAACTATAGTTTTAGAGGTCACAGAACAACCACGCTCTCTCTCTCTGGGAATATTTACTCTAAACCCATCATATATGTAACCAAAGAGAAGGATGTTATTGCCCTTACCACTCTTCAGGCATGTCGTAGAACCCTTCTGATCCAATTTGGGTTTTTTGTCATGCTTTTTAATTTGAGTTTTATTTAGCTTTGTTAGTTTGCTTTACTTTACTTTTCATTACTGTATTTCTATTTTAAATTTGAGTTACTATTGTAAACTGATTAACCCACACACTAAAATGGAAATACTTGCCCCTTACTCCTGTTCACATTTACCAAAAAACGAGGGCTGTCAAATTAAATACAATTTAAAAAAATGTATAATTAATTAATGGCACATTTTGAAATTCATAAATCTTGATCAATGGCGATTAATGAATGTTTTTTGTTGTTGTTACAATGTTGTTTTTGATAAATGTTGTACAGATAAATCGTTTTAAACTAGGTTTTAAAACGATTTCTGTAGAAGTTGAAGAATCAACTCAGGTACAGCCGACGGGAGGCAGACTGCGAGTTACCGATTCAGGCTTTATGAGTAAATACAGAATCCCTTTGTGTTCATTTCTAAAGCCTCGCCTTGAGATATACACCACTTTATTAAGACGCTGTGTTGTGTTAGATTCTCAATAAAGTTAGAAAAAGGGTCATGAAGAGAGTCATTTCAGGATTAAACGCATTAATCTCGGCCACAATAATCGCATAGATTAACCCGTTTATGTTGACAGCCCTACAAAAGATAAATATGGGAATGCATTTGTGTGTGTGTTTGTTTAGTCTTACAACAGCAGCAGCAGGCCCGGCAGCACCACGACAGGGCTGGTGATGTAACTCATCACTTTGCTGAACCACAGGGGGAAGTCACTGGCCACTGTCTCAGAGATGATGTCATATATCTTCTCTTGACCACTGAAACACACATTTAAGTCATTTTATGTATTAAACATTTTGAAATAACAAAAAAACAGAACTTCACCTCTGGTAGTAGCTACTCCTTTGAATGTGGTTAGCTCTTCGTATTGCCCAAATAGTACTTTATCAGCTGCACCCTCCCCACCAACTTGTGGACCAGAATACAAAATGCAAATCGGCAACTTGCACTGGCCACTTGGTACTGGGCAGGAGAAATAGAAACAAAATAAATATTTATTTTTTCCATTTGTCTTTTTTTTTCTGAAAAATGATTTATTTTGAAAAATGACCGGATTCTTTCTCAATTATATGCACATTTCCCTCCTGACACATCTCCCAGTCGCCCCCCAAGTGTGCCGGGTGCAGCAACTACTAATCCGCCCCTCCGTCGGCCGGATACTTTGTTGTGTTTATCCATCACACATTCAAGACTGGACCATGAGGCAAAAAGGGGTTGGAGACCTCCGAGCTGCAGTATGGAAACATGGTTTAGCTTTGTGATGATCTAACATTGTAACACGTAACATCGCTTCGTACATGAAGTAACTATAGATCATATGCTAATTCACTTACAATGACTGTCTAATTCAGCCCTTAAGCTCTTTGGAAAACACAAAGGAAAGTGGAACGTCATTACGAGGACCTTAAATATTACTTTAGATGTAAAACAAAATAATTGATGTATGTGTTTTATTCAAGGATAGGAGGATGCAGACAGGCTTTACAGTTTTAGAACATCTTCCACTTTCCACTAATAGGGAATGTAAATCACAGCACTTCCATTTAACCACACACATGCTTTGACACGGTAAGCAATGATTCACCTGAATGGTCCACAGTGCTGTGACGGTCTATATCTCACTATGGCAAAGACAGTGGGCAGCATACACAGAAACAGCATGAAAAGCAGCATAGCCAAGTAGAAATTGTTTGATCTGGACAAAAAAAGCAAAGCACAGAAAACAGTGTTTTCAACAAATTACAAACAATAGGCCTGTCGCGACCCTTTTTGTGGGGCAATATATTCAATTTTACTAAAGAATGAGCAGATCGTGCTGCCTCTGTCTTCTTCATCAACCCTTTTTGACAAAAGTGGATGTGGTGCTGTATTTTGGATCTTGTCTACACACTATAGGTGTGTTCTATTGCGGGCAGAGTGAAAGGTATCTGTTGGATGTACTGTATGTATGCTCTGTGATATTGTCTGTATTTCTTAACGGCTGATACTGTGGGCCTCATGTAC
Source organism: Gasterosteus aculeatus (assembly GCF_964276395.1). NCBI lineage: Eukaryota > Metazoa > Chordata > Actinopteri > Perciformes > Gasterosteidae > Gasterosteus > Gasterosteus aculeatus. The sequence continues at coordinate 302,493 of NC_135700.1, forward strand.
TAACATTTTTGCGCCCACTTCAGGCGGATTTGGTCAATTCTTAAACTGTCTCTAAACCAGATCCAAACATTAACACTCTATTTTCACTTGATCCTGGCTCTAGAGGGCTTGTTTGAATGATGCTGCGGTGGGAGCCTGGCAGCTTCTGCGTCTGCGTCTTTACGCACCGTCGTGTTGACGCACTCGTTTCAATTCATGGTTCTAAAAGTCCTGCGTGTGTTGCAGAGCGATTCACCTCCAGAACAACAGGAGTAACGTGTTTTGTTGCAGACGACCTGGAGAGTCACGTCTTTGTGTGTGGAAGTCGCTGGTTGCTTTATTTATTCATCAGAGACTTTATTGCCCCGTGCATCCACACTGCTGCTTTTCATCAAGGACACATTTGTCCCGTATTTTCCTCCACGACTTTGTTCCCCTTGTTTGTGGAGATCTCCCTCCATGAATCAGAGGCCATCCGCGAGTCCTGTAAATGTTATGTTCTCGTTCTTTATTTGGGCTCTTTCCTCTTTGCTTGCCGCTACTGTGGGCATCCATGTTAGTTTATTTTCCCCCACTTAGTGAGACGCTTACATTCAGAGGGTTGCCTAGTCAAATGAGGTGCTGCCCCAGAACTGCTGCGGTAGTGGAGGTTCCCACAGTAACCTGTGGCCACCCAAGGTCCCTCGCTGGAGCTGCCCCTTCCATAACCGGAACACACGTAGCGCGGTCAGTACGAAGACCAAAAGTCCACCGGCAGCTACATGCGCACATGTTGGCTCAACGGGCGGCCCACCTCGGCCCCAGATGGTGAGGGGAAAGTGCACCCGAGGAGGAAAAAGGGCACCGCACCGGACAAAGGACCCAATGAGCTGACTTTATCTTATTTCTCTCAAACTGTACAGTAAAGATTTTTGAAATTATACATGGGCATATAGGAGAGGGAAATTACGCAAATGACGTACATTTTACTGACTTTGCCTTCAATTTTCTCAAAAACTGTAAATGAATATTTCATGAAAATGTACATGACTATAGAGAAGGTCTATCTGAACAAGGCTCAAGTGAAAATAGAGTGTTACCAGTTTGGGATCTGGTTCAAGGACAGTTCAAATATTGAGAAAAGACAAACATCATGTACTTTTTACTAACTTTGTCTTCAGCTTTCTCGAAATCTATACAGTAATACTTCATGGAAATGGACACGGGCATAGAGGAGGTCTACTCGAACAAGGATCAAGTGAAAATATATAGTGTTACCAATAGTGGATCTGGTTTAAAGACAGCTCAAAGATGGGGATATGGCACTTCAAAGGGGAAATGAGGATTGGTGCCTTTTTGGCTATACAAGCCCTTCTACCATAACGCCCTCAATATATATTTTATTTTGAAATGCGGTCCACTGCAGTAACTGAGACCATATCATCACCAACAGAACATGTTGACAGTGTTATACAGCGTTCCCAGCACTCAACAGTCAAGAGCAGGGTTAGTACAACTCATTTAATATTAACAACGGGTCACTACCACTCTGTCTCTCATCCAGCAGAACTGCATTTAATTGCCCCCTTTAGATAATCACTCAGTGCTATGGTGGACTGCGTGTGTGTGTGTGTGTGTGTGTGTGTGTGTGTGTGTGTGTGAGTGTGTGAGTGTGTGAGTGTGTGAGCATCTGTGAGCGACTGATAAGGACTGAAAGAGGCTATGGCCGCTTTGTTACATAAGTCCAGAGGTTGGCTCAAACAATGCCTGTGTGTTCATGCGCATGTGTGTGACTACTCTAGGACTAGCCACTGATTTGCCAACACCGCTGAAGAGCTAGAAAATGAAACCATTAGTGTTAATAAGTAATGAGAGAGGTTTGCTGATCAGAGTAAAATTCCTCATCTCCCAACTCCGTCCTGCAGCAAAATGTGCGTAGCACACTACCTCTCTTGGACCAGACATGAATGCCAATACACATGCTGTTTGCCAGTTTGATTGACAGACTTTAAAGACAATTAAGTGACGAATAACTAACACTCTTTGCCAAAATTTCGGAAGTGTCAATATGGGGTTTCGGAGAATAATAGTAGGGCTGAGCAAGTTCCGACATTTATTCTATTCTGCATTAACGCTGTTTTATTATATTCCTTATTTGAATGTTCCTTGGTCACTGGCTCACATAAATACTAAAGAGGAGGGGGGGGGGGGGGGGGGGGTGATCAGCACCGCCCCCAACCAATGGCAGCATTTGGGGGCAGGCTCATGCCATCACTCGCAAGAGAGGAGAGGGACAGAGAGAGAGGAAGGAATCCGAGGCGATGGAGTTAATACTCATATGTCTCTCTCTCTCTCTCTCCCCCCCCTCCCTTATTATTCATATCTGTTTCTGAGACTATACATGTGCCACTATTAGTTCTTTACGTGATTTACTGTGTCATTTCAAATTCCCCTACCTCCAAATATCAGTTGTGATGTGTAACTTTACATTTTGAATTTTAAATAATTTAGCCGCTATGTGTGGTTAATTGTAAATGTAATATGATGCAATCTGCCTCTGAGCCTGTGCGTGTGTCCTCATGCTTTTTATTGCTCCTTTAAAGTGACGTAAATAGAATTTACTGAAACTTTGTTGCAGTGTTTCAGGGTATTTATGTCGTTTTTTTGTTTGTCCTGATTCAGAATGAATATGATACAGTGTTGTAGTTGCCCCTTTGTTCATTCTGTGTTCACACTGCAACATTTAACAGTGGACTAAATATTGTAAACAAACATCACGCGTGAGCAAACTGTTCTGCCATTGGTCCAGTTTGAATGCTGCTATAAACAGACCTTTTGTTTTTAAGTGTGGGGGTTTGGGGATGCATGAACCCAGTTGGGATGTAGAAGGGGTGCGTGGCATAAAAGGTTTGGAAACCGCTGCTCTAGATTGGTAGTTGGAAGTTATTGCTAGTTAGCTAGCTGATAAACTATTTAAAAATAGAATGTGGACTGCAAGTGTTGTGCATGTGTTATCATTAAGTATGAAAACTAAATTATTATTACAATAATTGTATTAATATCAATAAGATGGTTAACAAATAATCTAAATTACGGTGCACCAATAATTTACCAATAACCAGTCTTTGCATTGAGTCTCATGATTGGTGTTTAACTCAGTATGTCAATTATCACAGGATGAGTGAAGGAGTGAACAACGAAGGCTTGAAGTTAAGCAACCGCCACAATGACTGGCAGTTATGTGTAACAGCGTTTATGAAATTACAATAATATCAATCAAGATATATAAAACCAACGACCACTTTGACACAATCACCAAATATCTTAATCAACACACAATCACATGTTTTTTTTTGTGTATGTCAGACCTGGAGGCTCTGAACACCTGCTGATGGGGAACATTACATGTGAGGACGGCCCAGCTCCTCAGGTACATGAGACCAATCAGCTTCAACACGTTGAAGGCAGGAAGACAGGGAGAGAAAAATGCTCCCATCCTGAACGGAAGAAAGAGAAAAGTGAGTAACACACCCACACAGCCACTGGGGTCACACTTCATATAACACACATTCCATCCTGAGGCTCATGGTTTCGCTTCATTATGTTCAATGTTGCCAAGTGGCATTTCTGAAATGAGTTGAGGAAATACAGTGGAGCCAGATACAGGGGTGTAATGGAGAGATCATAGCAGGCCACATTCCTTTAAACAGGGTCATGGAGACTGGTCAGCACTGGCTAGTCAATTAACTCTGAGGTACATCTTCTATTACACACCGGTGCAAGCCGAGCTAATACAGTGCAGTTATGGTTAGGTATCTATATTTCATTTTCTGTATTTCTAATTCATTTCATAGACATTTTTGGACTTACCAGATCATTCCTTGGTTATAAATCAGATGCAAAACATTCTCTGCTATTTTGAATTCTCCATATTCAGGCTGAGAAGAGAGAAAGATCATTAATGTGTAGAAAGATCACTAATGTGTTGTCCTTAAATGATCAAATCAATATTAACAACTTTGGTACTTAGTTTAATTTTTCCCCCCGTTTATTGACTGACTTGAAATTTTGCACACTGTGCTCTTGGTTATCCTGTGCAAAATAGTCAATCGTGGTAGGCAAATGCTTCTGACTAGTTTTTCTGTCATTTTGAATTTTGTGAAAAACACATTTTCAACTTTACAACTCCTCCCAGACGCTGAGTCATTGTTGGCTCTTTTAAAAGTTAAATACATTTTTTTGATATTTCATTGTCTTTAGAGATTATGGACCAATGGAAATATAAGGGGTGTAGCCTAATAGGTAAAGACACATAACGTCACAAGTTCTTGGCCTTTCCTCACCAAATCTCAAGCATACGTTCACATTGAGACCTAGCAATTTTTTAATAAAATTTAAACAAAACTGGGCGCTGCAGTCAATTGCTGAATACTTGCATTTTTTCGCTTTTTTTATCTTTACTCCTTTTAACACAATCAATTTCGAAATCCGTCTAGTATGATCCTGACCCTTTTCAAAAGTTATTTAAATGAAAGAGTTTTGTGCATCAACCTGGGTGGGGTGCGGCTCCATTTTGGTCAATTTTTTAATTTCTAGTCAAAATCTCCACTTCATCATCTTCAGGAAGCTAGTGTGAGCCTTAATAAGTTTTACACTTGATGTGCTACTCCTAGCCATTATATCAGATCAACCTCAAATTTGTAGTACACTCTAAAAAATGTGACCAATGGTTACTCAAAAAAAATGTGACAACAAACAAAGTGACAAATAATATAATTGAGTAGATTTCAATTGCTAAAACTTTGAGTAAAATGTATTGAAAAAAATAATTTAATCAACAAGAGATATGTAGCAAATCCAAATCAATTTCACAAGGAAAATTGATTCATGTCTACTTATCAAAAGTCATTTATAAAATGACTGGATATTTGGGTGAAATTGACTTATATTTACTGAATATTTGAGAGAAATGTATTTACATTTACTGATTATTTGGGTGAAATGTATATATTTACTGAATATTTGAGTGACATTGAGTGTTATCTACTACTAATCTTGGTAAAATTGAATTTGATTTACTGAATAAAATATGTTATATCAACTCACATTTTAGCACATTGTTAAATTAATTGTTTAGATCTATTCAATAAAATTACGTGCCACTTTGTTGCCACAATTTTTCTATGTCTAATTCACTCAATACAGTTTTCTGTAACAGTAAACTTAACTTAACAGATCATCATACATAAGTACAGCAGGTTAACATTTATTTGTGCAAATTTCTATGAATACGTACAGGAAAAGCTGCATTATATGAGCATGGTTTATATACATTTGAACAACACAAATAGAGCAGCATTAACACTAGATAGCAGCGCCAAAACTGAACTCCAGAAAAACAAGAGGCAAACCTAAACTTCTCAATGTGAATCCTAAAGGTATAATGTAATTAACAAGCATTGAACAAACAGTAACCACATTTGAGAGTTCTAACAGTAATAACAATTCCCTTTTTTCTCCGAGGGTCAAAGGGAACAGCTTTGAACAGTCCAGCTCCAAGAAAACCTGAAACATGTTAAATGTGAGTTTCTTTGAATGTGCAAGATTGACTGCATACGCAAACCCAACCAGCAGACAGCAAGCCCTTGGAAAGTCCCTCAGGCAGAACTTTTAGTCTGTCCAACGCGATACCAACGTCTGGACTCTCCGACGTGTTCGTCTTGCTCCTGTAGATTTTCATTCACTAACAGGCTGGTCATATGTCAACTGATCTCCATTTGATAGTATAACACAAACCTGGAGCTCTAAGTCATCCAATCCAATGCAACTATGTTAAAAGGACTCTTGGCTGCTTTGTCAATGGCTCTGAATTCAGACAGCTGGTGTAATCAGATTGAAATGGCAAGCATTTAGTAACAGTCTCCATTTCTGCAGTAGTATAGAATGCAAAAATGTGCACGCATACCCAGAGGACAATAAATATTTAAATTAATCTGAATTATTATTAATGAAACTGTAAAACCCAGCAGCTTTTGCCACAACTTACTAGTAAAAATAACGTTACAATTGTATGTTGTGAGTTGACCATTACAAGACGTGACGGGTAGAAGAGATGAGAAAAAGATCACAAAACATATTAACACATTAGCTTAATATAACGTCGGGTCTCTCTCCAGAAACATTTCTCCAGAAATGTAACGTTAATGTTTAGTTAGTTTCACCGACCATTAAAGCCACCTGGTCAAACCCGGCTGCTTTTAACAGCTTGTCATGTTAAAGTTACTTACAAAACGACGTGCAGGGATATTTATATAACCGATATTCCTCATGAACTTACTTTACTAACCTTTGGAAGAAAGAATGTTTGTTTCTCCTTTTGCAAACATGAACCGTAATGCGTCTCTCTATGAAACTATGAAACAACATAACGACATAAAACCACTAACGTTAGATTAATGGCTTAAATACATTTACAGCGCAGAAAAGTTGGCATGTTTGTTAACTTCACAGAAGAGCAAAATAATGTTAAACTGCTACAACAACTTGGTTATAATGCGTTCGTTCACTAACAATAATTGCACAGGTCTTACCTTTAGGAGACCAGCGTCCCTTCCACGCGCGGAGCGGATGTCCACGTGGTTCAAAATGCGTGGGACGGAAGTGTCACTCAATTGAAAACAATGTACTCTAAATGAGTAAAATTCATAATTTTCCTGCATATTAAACTTTATCCATAAAATATAATTAAAGTCTACTCAGTGATTCACAAGCAAATTTAAGTATGTAATTAATAAATATGCAGCATTTATTAAATTCAGCTCAATTTAATTCAAAACGGTACTTAGGCTTTATTATGTAACGGTTACTATTATATATTTAGTAGATATTAATTAACGGCAGTCACATTTTTTACAGTGTAAGTAAAGCCTTAAGACTTGATAGTTTACCATGAATATTGTTTTTTTTTTTTAAATGTGTTGCTGTGGCAACACGGTCTTCGCATGAGAGATCAAGCAGGTATTTCTGTGCTTTGCCAAGCTCAAAAACTCATGAAACATTCTGGGCGTGTTCTAGGTGATGACAGTAAAGCAGCGATTCCCAAAGTGTGGGCCGCAAAGGTACTGCAGGTGGGCCGCGAGAGGTCATTATTTACAATAAATGAATAAAATGTTCAACAAACGGCGCCGCCAAACAAAACAATGTCACATGGGGCGCCCTCTAAATTAAAGTATTAAAGTCAATATAGCGCATGTTCCGCACTCCAAGGCGCACTTAAAAGGCTTTAATTTTCTCAAAAACGACAGCGCCTTATAATCCGGAGCGCTTTATATACATGGATCAATTGGTTAATGGGTTGATCCATACTGGTTGTACACGGCGCTCAAGGCGCTCTGACAGACACGCCAAAGCTCGTCTACGACGGCGAGATGCTGAGCGGCGCTCAAGCGCGTGAGATATGGAGACGGTGCCATTTTCTCTACAGTAGCTGAACCATCTTAACGGGGAAAATTAGTTATTCTAAAAGGGGCCGTGGGCAGGCGGCGTGGCTGGAGAGCAGCCCAAGATTTAAGGCGTGGGTGGCGGGAGCGGACGCATCTCGCAGCATCGATCGGACCCTGAAAGCACCGTCTCCACCTCCCCACATCCACCGACCCATCCACCCGCCCCGACGTCACACGTTTGACTGCAGTATCTTATGCACATTATAATCCGATGCGCGCTATATATGAAAAATGTTCTAATATAGGTCATTCATTGAAGGTGCGGCTTATTGTGCGGAAAACACGGCATATGAGCTCCGGAGAAAATGGTATACAAAACATACATTGTCGGTTAATACATTTTGAATCGGTTAAATTCTTAAGGTAATTTAATCATCCCTAGTTTATGTTTTGATCAGAGTTGTGATTAAAGGTTTGGGTGGGCCGCAAAAGATTTTCAGATTTCAAATTGGGCCGCGGCATTCTTGAGTTTGGGAACCGCTGCAGTAAAGGATCTGATGTGGAGTTTTTGCTCGTGGTAAATTGCCTCCATAGCGCCCCCTGCCAGTTTTCAATGAAGCTTCCCCAGCGCCCTGTTTGACGTATGACACTTTGGGTACACATGTATAACAGTGACTTAAATAAAATGTATCCTGCGACCATGCTCTAAAATCAACAGGGAGTCAGGTATTTTCTTTTTGTTTAAATATCTCCACGATTCTTTCTACGCGCTATACTTGACAAACTTCTCCCTTGGACTTTGATAAAGCCACTTCAAATGAACAGTCCCAAGGCCTGGGTGATTAAAAGTTATTAAAATCTTTTTGTTTTCGTCTTGCACTGTTGCCGCGGCAACCTGTTCTTCACAGACAAAAATGGAGGTGCTTCTGAGGGACTAAGTATGCTCCACTTTTAACTAAACTTGGCACACACATTTAAAGTTAAAGATGTAGTAACTTCATATGATTTCAAGCTTCCAAATGGCAATTTGGCTCGATTGCACCCCCTACACAAATTCATTTATGGAGCCTCAGCTGTTGATCCAAGTGCTGTCTGTTCTTTTCCTTTGTTTTGATCACAGTCATTGCTGAGAAGGAGCCCTCACATAAATATGTGTTTTCTGGGTGCTGCTTAAATTAAATTAAATTTTTATCTACTTAATCTAAAAGAGATCATTATTATCGCCAGCATTATCTCATTGGATGATTATGCATCCATGAAGCCTCGTGCCAGGAGGCCCATATAGGCACATATAATGTGATTGATTAGGGTGATGAGGCACTTAAAATGAGCCTATACATTCAGCTTGTCTGTACACATGTGACAGCCTCTGTCCCCAAACCATCACATCGACAGAAAAAAACACCCCAGAAAATGAAAAGGCCTTTGACGGGGAGAATAAAGGGAAGAAACCTTTAGGGAGATACAGGAGCATCGTCCTCGGGACGGACAGACTGCGATGGACGTACAGAAGGAACAACGTAAAAGATGTACAATTCATCCGACAGAAAGGATTCAAATACACATATACTCTCCTCATATGCCTTCATGATTCATGAAAAAAGACGCTCTTCCTTTAAGTTTATTTGCTGTTGTATTGTTAAAAAATCCTGGTTTCGTGATGGACTCGTGCCGATCCACCTTTGAGGAACCGAGATAGCCTGATGTCAATCATCTCATGTGTGAACAGGAACGGACCTCGTACTCGCACTTTCTTTTCATTCTCCACCAACATCCACCCTTTTTGGTAAGTATTTGGTATTTATTTGTAGGGCTGTCTAAATTAAGTTGCCCTACTTTTCACTTAATATCTTTTATGGACATTAATGTTTTTATCACCAAACAATGTGAACTTGACTGGCTTGAAGTAAAAGAAGACACATGTTCACACGTTCTTTTGTAGTGCTGGCCTCGGTTCTTTTCGATTATGGCCCAGTGACCGGGGAGGTATATCGGCCCGCGTCCGGTTGCCAACTCGGCTAAGACTCAGCAGACCCTTGATTTTTTTCCTTTAGGATGGAGTCCAACCGCCAAAGATTACAGGTGTAATAAATGTATTGTTAATTTGGAACAAGTCTGTCATGATTGAATTGTCCTTTATTGTTTCCATTGCTTGTCCCACCGACAAAAAGACCCTGTAACCTTTTTACTCCCGTACGTCCTACAATCAGTGGAATACATTGTTTTTTAGCTGGATCAAGGACAAGCCATTCTCGACAACATTAGCAGGATAACTCGGTGTGTCCTGTGAACTGGTTGAATGTGTGTCTCACTGTCAATGCGTGAGGCATGAGAAGCCTGCTATGAGTCTGTTATTTTAGCTGTGTTTTAAGAAGACTAATGTAACGAACTGTCTCATCTAGCCGAGGAAACTCGCTACCGTCGCCAGAGAACGGAGCAGGCAGGTCCGCATGGATCTCTCTGCTGGGCTTAAAAGGCTCTTCTTCTCCATGCACATCTTGAACCGGCTCCGACACCCCCATCTTTGGACTCATGGTGGGGATGAGTCTGCATACAGGTGGAGATTGACCAACTGGTGACGTGGCCCAGTCAAATATATGGACATACATACGTGTTTTAACGTACTTATGACATGGACGTGTGGCGGAGCCATATGCAGCACAATGGTTAACGCTTTTATTTAACACGGCCTCACAGCAGGCGTTCGGGCACAATGAGAGGCAGAGCAGAGTTCGGTCCTTAGGATCGGGGAGGAGATGCCGGGAGACAGCTGGTGCGATCGCTGGGCCTGTCGGGGATCCGGAGCACAGGAGCAGAAGCGCCGGGCACTCCAAGGAGCAGGCAACAGAAACCCGAGGCGCTCAGGCAGGACTCGTGGTCGGGGACAGAAGGCTGAGGTGCTCACCGGGGCGGAGACAGACGAACGGGTCGGGAACAGGCAGGGTCGAAACCGGGAGATCAGTCCAAGGTAGAGTGCTGGAGAGACTTGCATGACGCGAAGAACAATCTGGCAATGACAGGCTGGGTGTGCAGTGCTTATGTAGCGGGGCTGATTGTGAATGCGAAGCAGGTGTGGAAGGCAGGAGAGTGACTGATTGTGGATGCGGGGCAGGTGTGGAAGATCGAGCTGGCAGGTGAGTGTGACAGAACCCCCCCTCAAGGGGCGTCTCCTGACGTCCCAAAACGATGTCACCGAGGGAGGGAGGGGAGGGTTCTGGAGGAGTCTCCTCAATACTCCTCAGACTCGGCCCGGTCTGAATTGTGAGCCGGGTGGACGGGGATCTGGAGGGAGGGCGCGTCGTTCTCCTCTGCGGACTCCTCCGATGATGAGAAGGAGTCCTCCGTCTCGTCAGGGCCGGCTGTGGATGTAGCAGTGCGGGTATTGGGACGGAGCCTCTTGGCTGCTGGGCGGGTCCTGGAGGGCTGGTCCGGGTGTTGCTGGTGGAAGCTGGTGATAAGTCGTGGGTCGACAATAAAACCGGCGGGGACCCAGGATCTTGTCTCCGGACCATAGCCCTCCCAGTCGACCAGGTACTGGATGCCCCTCCCCCGGCGGCGGGAGCGGATGAGGCGTCGGACAGAATAGACAGGGCCTCCATCTACAATGCGGGGAGGTGGGGGGGCCGGGGTGGCGGGAACGAGAGGGCTCTCCACCACAGGCTTAATCTTAGAGACGTGGAATGTAGGGTGGACACGCATGGTCCGCGGAAGCTTCAGGCGGACTGCAGCAGGGTTGAAGATCTTGAGAATCTCAAATGGGCCAGTGAACTTCTGGGCCAGTTTCTTGGAGTCGTCACGAAGGGGAAGGTCCTGGGTCGATAACAAGACCTTCTGGCCCACCCGGTAAGTGGGCGCAGTGGAGCGTCGGCGGTTAGCAGAGGCGGAGTATCTAGTCACCGACCGCTGGAGGTTGGCCCTGGCCTGGGCCCAGGTGCGCCGAAATTGGCGGATGACATTGGCGGTTTGGACCAGGTCGACGGGTGGCTGGAGACCATACACCGGAGAGACGCCTCCATCTCCTGGTTCTTCCGCTCCGTCTGGCCATTGGACTGGGGGTGGAACCCCGAGGACAGGCTGGCCATGGCCCCTATGAGGGTGCAGAACTCCTTCCAAAAGGAGTGAACTGTGGTCCCCGGTCCGAGACCACGTCCACAGGGAGACCATGGAGTCTAAACACGTTGCGAAGGACCACCTCCGCAGTTTCTTTGGCCGACGGCAACTTAGGCAAGGAAATAAAATGCGCCATCTTGCTGAACCGGTCCACCACCGTGAGGATGGCGGTGTGCCCTTGAGATGGTGGTAGGCCGGTTACAAAGTCCAGGGATACGTGGGACCAGGGGCGATGAGGGACGGGAAGCGGGTGCAGGAGTCCAGCCGGAGCCTGGTTGGAGGACTTGTTCGGTTACAGACGGGGCAGGCTTTTACAAACTCCTGGACGTCTTTGTTCAGGGACTCCCACCAGAACCGGCGCCGGGGAAGGATGGTGTCCGCCTCTGTAGTACCCTCCTCCTCCCCCTTCAGAAATAGGCGAGACAGGGCGTCGGGCTTGATGTTGCGGCTACCTGGTCGATAGGAGAGGGTGAAATTGAAACGGGTGAGGAAGAGTGACCAGCGGGCCTGCCTGGAATTTAGTCTTCTGGCCGTCCTGATGTACTCCAGGTTCTTGTGGTCGGTCCACACCAGGAACGGCTGTTTGGCCCCCTCCAGCCAGTGCCGCCACTCCTCCAGAGCCGCCTTCACTGCCAGGAGCTCTCGGTTGCCGATGTCGTAGTTTCTCTCTGCGGGGTTCAGACGCCGAGAGAAGAAGGCGCAGGGGTGGAGTTTCTGGTCGGCGGCGGCCCGCTGCGACAGGACGGCCCCTACGCCAACATCCGAGGCATCCACCTCCACTACAAATTGCCTCTCTGGATCGGGCATGCGCAGGATGGGGGCGGAGGTGAAGCGGCTCTTCAGGGTCTGGAAGGCGGAGTCGGCCGCAGGTGACCATCGGAAAGGGACCTTGGGGGAGGTGAGAGCCGTGAGAGGGGCTGCCACCGTGCTGTACCCTCGGATGAAGCGGCAATAGAAGTTTGCGAAACCCAGGAACCGTTGTAGCTGTTTTCGAGACTCTGGCAACGGCCAGGCGGTGACAGAGGATACTTTAGCCGGATCCATGCGGATGTCCCCCTGACCGATAATGTACCCAAGGAAGGACACAGACGGGGCATGGAACTCGCACTTCTCGGCCTTGACGAAGAGCGAGTTTTGCAAGAGTCTTTGGAGGACCGCCTGGACGTGGTGGATGTGGTCCTCCATGGATCTGGAAAACACTAGTATGTCGTCCAGGTATACAAAGACAAACTTGTCAAGCATGTCCCGTAGGACGTTGTTGACCATGGACTGGAAGACGGCAGGGGGGTTGGTAAGGCCAAAGGGCATGACCAGATACTCGTAGTGGCCGGTGGGCGTATTGAAAGCCGTCTTCCACTCGTCCCCTTCTCGGATGCGGACCAGGTGATAAGCGTTTCGAAGGTCCAGTTTGGTGAAAACGGTGGCCCCCTCCAGGAGTTCAAACGCTGAGGAGATGAGGGGGAGCGGGTATCGGTTCTTTACCGTGATATCATTGAGGCCCCGATAGTCTATGCAGGGTCTCAACGTCTTGTCCTTCTTTTGGACAAAAAAGAACCCAGCCCCAGCCGGGGACGAGGAGGGACGGATGATGCCGGCGGACAGAGAGTCGTTGATGTAATCCTCCATTGCCTTTCTCTCTGGGGCCGAGATGGAGTAGAGGCGGCCCCGGGGAGGGCTAGTGCCAGGGAGGAGGTCAATGGCTCAGTCATACGGCCGGTGCGGAGGCAGGGAGGTAGCCTTTGACTTGCTGAAGACCTCCTTGAAATCGTGGTACTCAGCCGGAGCGCCCGCCAGGTCCGAGGCTGAAGTGGGGCAGGATGGGGGCTGGGGGACGAGGGCTTGTTTCAGGCAGACTTGATCACAGGCTGTGCTCCACCCCAGGATGGACCCTGTCGCTCAGTCGATGTGCGGGTTATGACGGCGAAGCCAGGGGAACCCCAGGAGGAGCGGGATCCGAGTTGAGTCCAGGATGTGAAAAGAAATCGACTCATGGTGGTTCCCGGAGAGCAGCATCTGGACAGGGACAGTCTGGTGGGTCACCATTCCGAGGGCGTGACCATCCAGGGCATTGGCGGGCACGGGCTGAGGCAGAGGCACTCTCTCAATCTCCACCTGCCGGGCTAACTCGCTGTTGATAATGGATACGTCGGCCCCCGAGTCAATGAACACCGCCAGGGTGTGGGAACCCCCTGGCACCAGCAGGCGGCAGTGGCAGATTGGTCTCTTGATGGGGGACAGTTTGGAGGGAGGGCTCACCGGTGCGTCCCCAGTCACTGGTGAGCCTTGGCTTTTCCCGGGCACTTGGAGACAAAGTGTCCCTCTCCCCCACAGTACATGCACAGATTCAGTCTGCGCCGGCGCTGGCGCTCCACGGTTGACAGGGTGGTCCGGCTGAGTTGCATGGGTTCCGGGTCCTCCACCAGGGGTCCAAATCGAAGGGATGCCGGGCAAGGATGCGTCGGTCAACTCGCCGTGTTAGCTCTATGAGCTCATCCAGGGAGGTGGGTAGGTCGAAGGACACCAGCTGGTCCTTTACATAGTCCTCCAGGCCCCGCAGGTAGGCGTCGCACTGAGCCTCGGTGTTCCACCTGCTCTGGCGGGCTCGGGTGCGAAAATCTACGGCGTAATCTGCCACCGCACGGTCTCCCTGGTGGAGGTTCAGGAGACCGCCGGCGGCATCTGGGCCTAGAGCTGGCGGACCGAAAACCTTTCGGACCTCGGCGGCGAAGGACTGGAATGACCTGCAGACGGGGGTCTGACGTTCCCATTCCGCCGTTCCCCACAGACGGGCCCTCCCAGTGAGGTGATTAATGGCGAAGGCCACTCGGGCCTCCTCGGAGGCGAAGGTGTGGGGCTGCAGGGCGAAGAGGATGGAGCAGTTAGTCAGGAAGGGAGAGCAGCTCTCTGGGTCTCCGCCGTAGCGCTCTGGAGCTCCTATCCGGGGTTCGAAGGGGGGGCCGGGGGGAGTCGGCGGAGATACAGCTGCGGGAGGTGCAGCTGGAGGGCTCTGTGATTCCGTCTGGGAGATCCTTAGGGCGAGCTGCTGGATCTGGGCGACCAGGGCGGTTAACGTCTGCTCCTGAGCGGCGCTGGCCTGTTGGCTGGCGGCTGTCGCCTGGCGCACCTCAGCCAGGGTGGATGTGAGGAGCGCCTCGTGCTGCACGAGGGCGCCCTCGACTCTCTCCAAGCGCTGCTGTGGTGAACCGGTGTGTGCTGGCTCCATTTTGTGGCCAGATTGTACTGACACGGTGGTGTGGCGGAGCCAAATGCAGCACAACGGCACGGAGTGTTTGGTTAACGCTTTTATTAAACACGGCCTCACAGCAGGCGTTCGGGCACAATGAGAGGCAGAGCAGAGTGCGGTCCTCAGGATCGGGGAGGAGATGCCGGGAGACAGCTGGTGCGATCGCTGGGCCGGTCGGGGATCCGGAGCACAGGAGCAGAAGCGCCGGGCAGTCCAAGGAGCAGGCAACAGAAACCCGAGGCGCTCAGGCAGGACTCGTTGTCACGGTGTGGTTCACTTCCTGTTGTATTTTGTAGTTTTCTGCCACTCGTGTCCCCGGGTAACTTCACTTCCTGCCTTGTCCAGTCATCCCCTGTGATCGTCTAATAGTTTCCACCTGTGTCCAATCACCTGCACCTCCCTTGTGTATTTAAGCCGTGTGTCTCTTGTGTCACTTGTCGCGTCATTGTCTCTTGTTGTGGATGTCTGTAGTTTCCCGCTGTTTTTCCTCCCGGTTCCTGTGTTTTTGGCTTTTGACTATTAAAGTCCTTTTTGTTTCCCGCAAGTCTGCGTTTGAGTCCTGCCTCCCACCCGCATCCCCTGACAGAATGACGCGACCAAGAAAGGACTCAGCAGAGTTTTTTCCCCTGGACGAGTTCAGGGGAACCCGTCTGGCAATGGGCGGTCCACGGAGTCTCCAGCGGGCTGCTCGTAATGGGGGAACCGTCCTCCCGGGGGTTCCAGCTGGGTACCTGTACTACTCCGTCTCCCCATCTCGAGCCCTCAGTAGGCATCTGGGTCACCATCCGCCGCCCACCACATGGTCCCCAGAGGAGGAGGCCATTTCGTGGTCGTCCGGCGGCGATTCTCACTGGGAGCGGGTAATGGACCTTGCGGTCCGACTCCAGGCCACCTATGCTCCCCACGCTCGGCCGCAGCGCACAATGTCCAGCGCTGGGCCGCAGCGACGTCCCGACCCCGCTCGGTCGCAGCGCACAATGTCCAGCGCTGGGCCGCAGCGACGTCCCAACCCCGCTCGGTCGCAGCGCAAAATGTCCCGCGCTGGGCCGCAGCAGATTCCCGTCCCGGCCTCCCGACCCAAGCCCATGACCCCTGATCCGACGCCCCGATCCAGGTCCACGACCCCCGAGCCAGCCCCACGATCCATGCCCCCGACCCGACCAGTACCGGCCCCACGTTCCATGCCCCCGACTCGGCCAGTCCCTGCTCCGAGACTCATGACCCCGACGCCCCCAGTCCCCGCTCCGAGACTCACGACCCCGACGCCCCCGTTCCCCGCTCCGAGACTCAGGCTCCCTCCCTCCCATCCCATGGTCCTCTCCCACCCTCCCGTTGGTGATTTGAGGGCCGTCTGGGATCCGGCCCTTGAGGGGGGTGCTACGGGGTTGGTTATTGGGGGGGCTGAGCAGCCGACGGCGGAGGTGTTCCGTGTCCCCGAGCCGACGGCGACGGCGGAGGTGTTCCGTGTCCCCGAGCCGACGGCGACAACCGCAGAGGTGTTCCGTGTCCCCGAGCTGCCGCCGACAACCGCGAAGGAGTTCCGTGTCCCCGAGCTGCCGCCGACTACGGAGGTGTTCCGTGTCCCCGAGCTGGCGCCGACTACGGAGGTGTTTCGTGTCCCCGAGCTGGCACCGACGACTGCTGACGTGTTCCGTGTCCTCGAGCCGCCGCCGACCCCTCCGGAGGTTTCCCGTGTCCCCGAGCCTGCAATTCCAGAGACGTTCCGGAGCCGGCCAAATGGCCGTCCGTCGGGCCGACCACCGGAGGCTCCCCGGCAGTGTGCCTATCCGCCAGGCCGACCCCCAGAGGCTCCCCGGTCGCCTGGCCGCCCGCCAGAGTTTCCCGGGTGGTCCGACCAACGTCTCGGGTTTCCCTCCCCCCCACCCCTTGTTTCGCTCTAGTGTGAGCCGCCTGGAAGTCGGCCCTTGAGGGGGGGGTACTGTCACGGTGTGGTTCACTTCCTGTTGTATTTTGTAGTTTTCTGCCACTCGTGTCCCCGGGTAACTTCACTTCCTGCCTTGTCCCGTCATCCCCTGTGATCGTCTAATAGTTTCCACCTGTGTCCAATCACCTGCACCTCCCTTGTGTATTTAAGCCGTGTGTCTCTTGTGTCACTTGTCGCGTCATTGTCTCTTGTTGTGGATGTCTGTAGTTTCCCGCCTGCTGTTTTTCCTCCCGGTTCCTGTGTTTTTGGCTTTTGACTATTAAAGTCGTTTTTGTTTCCCGCAAGTCTGCGTTTGAGTCCTGCCTCCCACCCGCATCCCCTGACACTCGTGGTCGGGGACAGAAGGCTGAGGTGCTCACCGGGGCGGAGACAGACGAACGGGTCGGGAACAGGCAGGGTCGAAACCGGGAGATCAGTCCAAGGTAGAGTGCTGGAGAGACTTGCATGACGCGAAGAACAATCTGGCAATGACAGGCTGGGTGTGCAGTGCTTATGTAGCGGGGCTGATTGTGAATGCGAAGCAGGTGTGGAAGGCAGGAGAGTGACTGATTGTGGATGCGGGGCAGGTGTGGAAGATCGAGCTGGCAGGTGAGTGTGACAACTTATCTGTCTATATTGTTAATTACTGCCTGTATATTTTTATCTTATTTTACTTTAGCTTATTGTATTGCCTTCAAAGCCAAGTTGACTTCATTCTCAAGACAAATTTCCATCAAATTATTTGCTCATTTCCACACACCAGCAACAGTGAAAGAGGCCCCTCGGCTTATACAGAAATACAGCAAATCACTACACAACCTCCACGGAGAAAAATAACAATGGACTTCAGCTCGTGTCATGTCCCCTGTCACACAACATAAATGGAACTGATGTAGCTGTATGAATGTTATGCTTCACTAAGTGAAGCCAAGTTTCCAAACATTAGGAGGATAAGAGGATGGTGGTGTTTTTGGCTACACATCCACAAATCATCTCAGCCAACTGATAACGCCTCATATCCCAAACCAAAAGTCAATGTATGTGTGCAAGTGCACTTGACCACCGTATATGACAGCATTAAACACACAAAAATATTGGTCAACAATAACCGATATGGGACAAAGCACAAAATACAAGACAACAGATTCAGCTGGATGACAAGTAAACATCAGCAGCAAAGCTGCGGCTCTCACGTGTCACACATCGAGCTTGACAGTCAGTCATTTTTGGTCCTGCCACCGCTGCTGGCTCTCTTTCTTCTACGTCGGCTCGACGATTTTACTTTTGCTCTGCAAGAATCTCCGCAACTCATTGAGTGACGTACACAAATCGATAATGAAATTCATTGCCAACACTTTTAATAATCAAATTTTTTCAATTTCATTGATTCGTTGTTGCAGCCCTACTTGAGTTAAATGTTAAATGAACCATCTAGCCATCCCACATTTATGATCTCAAAAGCACAGTATATAGTTTTTTTCCACTAAGGGTGCCTCCATTGAAAATATTATAAAAGAGGATTTTTTAGCAAAGGTTTAGAGGTTGCGTTTTTTGTAAATATTTCATGCAGAAGGAAATGCCTTCAACCCATTTGTTAGCTCTCTAGGAGATGACAAAGGAGATATCCCAGAACTTTGGTTTGTAGGAATACCTTTCACAAGCGGCTCCTCTAGAGCTGACTTATTATTTCATTGTTTTATCTTATTTCTGGAGCCCATGATAAAAATATTAAGGGACAAAAACTCAAACTTACAAACTTGCTCTCTAAATCCCAGCAGCAGCAGTCACTCAGGTATCGGACCACCAAGCCCCTGATGAAGTCAATGAGTAGGATGCTGGCCACCGTAAAGATCATGTCGATGATGGACAGCTTCAGCATCTCCTGCAGACACACCATGTACATATAAACACGTGCAGGCTAATACATTTCCCACCAGCCAACCAGGCTGAAACCTGCTCAGTTATTTTGTTTTCTGATGTTTGTTTACCCCTCGGCCATCTGCACAGCTGGGACTTGCATGAGTAGAAGAAAATTTTTCTTATCAGTGTAAAGCACATCAATTGGAACCAATGGCCTAACATTTGCCTATTCTTCTGTGTAGAAAAGTGAGTTCAAAACAAGTGCAGACGAGAACATTCAACCTCAATACATGCATGTCCATTGTTTGTGTAATCTGGTTATTGGGTAAGTGAGGGGTGTTGGAATTAGGCTAGGTGGTAATATAGGATGGATATATGTGAAAAATACACGTAGTGCACCGACACAAATATCCCCATAAATATACAAATAAATACGCAAGTAAACTAAAAAGACTAACAAGTGGAGTTAAGAGAAAAAAACACATAAATAGTATGTGAAAGTAATATATATTATGAAATGATTACCTTAAAATAATAGAAAAACTTGAAAAGTAGCTTGCAAGCCGAAAAGTGTGGAAAGCCCTGTGTTAAACCTTTTCGACCACGGCGTTACTCCAGGCAGCAGCGCCCGCTTGAAAATCACTGTGGCCCCTGTCGACCATCCGCGCCCCCTCGACTGGATCATCCGCGCGGCAAGAAACAATGGTATGTACATCAAACGAATGCCTTCCTATACTATACTATCTCTAAAATGTCTGGCAATCCACCACTTTGCTCCAGACTGAAATGTCTCAAAAATGTATAGATGGATTGTCATGGAATGACAGGGACTCGCCGTGTGGAACTGATTGATGAAAATATAGCCAGCCAATTACACAAAACGTTTTTGACCATGGAGACCCTGAAAGGAACAACGCAAGCCGTAGGACACCCATTAGAACGCTGGTAAGACTGACCGCATTTTATTAGATTAGTGCAACTTCCAGTTTTCTCTGGACCTCCCTTCAACTGGTTTCATGTTAGAAAATACTTTGCGGACCGGTCTTGAAGGTGTGGCAGATAAACACGTATTTAAGCAGAAGAGCGGTAGAATTATAATATGTGTGATCATGACTACTGTTATGATTGTAGTTTGTGTGTTATTAGGTAATAGCTATTAGCATGTTAGATTAATATCTGTAATATGAATTAAACACCTTTTATATAAATCATTTGATTACTGTACACATGACATCCAGCCACAAAGTAATGTTAGGCCTGGGGGAAGGATGCTTAAACCTTCCGTGATGGATTTCTTGCATATTTTCTTTCTCCCAAAATTTATAGAATAGGGATAGGAGAATAGGGAATGGTCTGGTCAGTGAGGGATCTCATATATTCATTTTAATTTTTAAACTTGAGCCAGTTAATTCTTTTGACGTTACGGACAGACTGGCCGACGGGGGAGGGAGGGGCGTGAGGTGGCCAAAAAAGCGTTTGGTTGACTTTGGGTGTCAAGCAGTGCTGTAGTGGTAAAATTGGATGTGGGTAAACCAAGAATGTTGTGATCATACAGACCAATGACGCAATGCAACGCCGTGCGACTCAGTAAAACTGTCCTGGCTATATTATGTTATCAGTTAAAGTCATATACAATCAATGACAGTGAATAAATGTGTTTGCAAACAGTAAAGAAAAGTATGTGTAGGCCTCAAGGGGGTGGAGGGGGACACAAAAAAAGGACCTCTATGGGACCTTAAAAAAGTGAAGGCCTCTGAAAACGGGCCCAGGGTGTTACAGCTGAACCGTGTAATATGGAAAGAGACAACGCTTCCCCTGCTCCTTAACCATTTATGGCGCGTTTCCACCGCCCGGTATCGGGTCGTCACTCTTTCAACCAATCAACGTTCTGCAGTGAGTTTAGCTCCACCCTTTAGTACCAAACAACTATGCCAGGTACCCCAACGGAAGGGTACCAAAAAAGTGGTACGGTACGGTTCTGATTTTTTGTACCATTCTCAACTTTTGGCAGTGGAGACACAAATAAAAGGGTACCGACCCGCACCGTACCGTACCGCTCGGTGGAAACGCGCCATAAGAGAAAGCTCCAAAAGTCAACAGAACTAATGGATCCATTCCAAACGGGCAGACAGCTCCACAACCTGTGTGTGTGTTTACATCCTGATTAGTGGAGCCACCGCAAGGCGCTGATTGGAGGGTCACAGACAGACAGCGCAGATGAAAATTATCACCCTACGGCGTTTATATGTTCAACAATATGAAACGTAGTCTTTGGTGTTTTAAAATGACACCAAATGTGTTTTGGATTTTTCCAACGGAAGAATACAAGGGGCGGGGTACTTTGAGGTTTGTAAACGTTATGTCCAAAATTCCAAAGGTACAGAGGTAGGTACAACAGCCCTGGTGTCAAGCGCATGTAATCGGGAGAGAATTTGGTCATCAAGATAAAATCGTTTTTTTTTTCTTCGCAGCCTGGTGGTTGGGGACCACTGGTGTAGAGCAATCAGAAGAGGGTACCTGTCCAACGTACGTCTCCCAGCATTGGTCCTGCTGAGAGCGGGTGTTCTTCTCAAACATAGCCGTGTGGTTGGAGATGGTCCCTGAACTGCTTGGGCTGGTGCTCCTAACATCCAGCAGTGTGGCAATTGTTGCTATGGTGCTGTTGTGATGCTCAGAGACTGAGATCTCAGAAACCAGGGTTGAAAGGCTGCCTACCTCAGGCTGAGAGATTGTGGCCAGGAAGGAGCTGGAGTCAGACCAGTTCCCTGGACTCACTGGGTCCTGGAAGACAAAGAAATTGTTGGAATACATTACCAGCCACATGCTATGTCACACTTATATGGGCAACTAATTATGAGATAACTACTTAGTGGTGGGAAAGTTTAAGTTCAGCAAATGGCTTCATTTACAAAAATAGGTGAAAAATAAATAATACAATCTCTATGCGCTCCATGTTGCTCGTAGGAGAGGTTCAATGGGTAAAACCGAAACAGGGTGCTGTACACTTTACTGGCACAGCGAGCACAGCGGACACTCGCCGACTCGCGTGGCGCCGACCAACCCGGACTCCTTGGTTATTGTCCTTGGGGACTTAAACATAGGAAATCTCAGCCATGAACTTCCTACAACAGTACAAACTGTTTAATAAATGCCCCACCAGAGAGGAGAACACGCTGGATCACTGTTACACCACAGTAAGCAGGGCTTATCACGCAGTCCCTTGTGCTGCACTGGGACACTCTGACCACGTCATGGTCCATCTGATTCCTGCATACAGGCAGAAACTAAAGCTCTGCAAACCTGTGGTGAGGGAATTCAAGAAGTGGACCAGTGAGGCGCTGGAGGATCTTTTGGCGTGTCTGGACTGCACAGACTGGGATGTTTTCAGGACAGCTACTGACAGTCTGGACCAACCAACCTACCAACAACCTGCCCCAGACCCCCAATCCCTCCCTCCCCCAGCCCCTCAGGGGCTCACGCCCTCTGTATCACCGCCCACCCCCTCACAAGCAATGACCCTCTCTATTCTGGAAAGAGACGTTAACAGGCTCTTTATGTCAAGGATGCGGGGAAGGCAGGACTCAAATGCAGAGTGCGAAACACAAAAATTATACTTCAATAGTCCAAAAGGTAAAAAGGCAAGGGGCAAAAACACAGACAGGAACAGGGGGGCAAAAAGACAGGCAGGAACTCGGAACATCCAGGAAGATAGACAATGACGCGACAAGTAACAAGAGAAATACACTGCTTAAATACACTAGGGAGGTGCAGGTGATTGGACACAGGTGGAAACAATCAGACGATCACAGGGGATGACAGGACAAGGCAGGAAGTGAAGTTACCCAGGGAGACAAGAAGCAGAAAACTACACAATAAGACAGGAAATAAAACCACACTGTGACATATTAAAAGACAAAACCCCTGTAAGGCAGCCGGCCCGGACTCCGTTTCCCCTCACACCGTGAAGCATTGTGCTGACCAGCTGTCTCTGGTGTTCACTGATATCTTTAACACCTCCCTGGAGACATGCCACGTACCAGCCTGCTTCAAGGCCTCCACCATCATCCCTGTTCCCAAGAAGCCCAGGATCACAGGACTCAATGACTACAGGCCCGTCGCCCTGACCTCTGTAGTCATGAAGTCTTTTGAACGGCTAGTCCTGACCCACCTGAAGTCCCTCACCGACCCCCTCCTGGACCCCCTGCAGTTCGCCTACAGAACCACCAGACGATGCTGTCAACATGGCCCACCACTACATCGTCCAGCATCTGGACTCCCCAGGAACCTACGCCAGGATCCTGTGTGTTCAGCTCTGCCTTCAACACCATCATCGCATCTCTGCTGCAGGACAAACATTCCCAGCTGCACGTGCCCGACTCCACCTGCAAGTGGATCACAGACTTCCTGTCTGACAGGAAGCAGCACGTGAAGCTGGGGAAACATGTCTCAGCCTCTCGGAGCATCAGCACCGGTTCCCCCCAAGGCTGCGTTCTTTCCCCTCTGCTCTTCTCCCTGTACACCAACAGCTGCACCTCCAGTCACCAGTCCGTCAAGCTCCTGAAGTTTGCGGATGCGGTTTGCGGTGGGGATGAGTCCGCCTACAGGTGGGAATCTGACTATTTGGTAATGTGGTGACCACTGTGGATTCCTTCCATTTCTGGGCTCCAGTCACCAGTCCGTCAAGCTCCTGAAGTTTGAGGATGACACCACCCTCATTGGAATGATCTCTGGTGGGGATGAGTGAGAGTCTGACCATCTGGTTTCGTGGTGCAGCCAGAACAACCTGGAGCTCAACACTTTGAAGAGAGTGGAGATGGTTGTGGATTTCAGGAAGAACGGAGTCCTTCCCCCATCACCCTGTGTGACTCCCCCGTGACCGCTGTGGGTTCCTTCAATTTCTGGGCTCGACCATCACCCGGGACCTCAAGTGGGAACTGAACATCAGCTCCATCACCAGGAAGGCTCAGCAGAGGTTGTCGTTCCTGAGGCAGCTCCTATAAGGAGCAGAGGATGGATGGCCGAGTCCATCCTCTGCTCCTCCATCACCGTCTGGTACGCTGCAGCCACAGCCAAGGACAAGGGCAGGCTGCAGCATGTCATCCGCTCTGCAGAGAGAGTGATCGGCTGCAATCTGCCGTCTCTCTAGGACTTGTTCACTTCTAGGACCCTGAAGTGAGCTAAAAAGATTGTAGTTGACCCCTCTCACCCCGTAAAAAAACTGTTTGTGCCCCTTCCATCTGGCAGGAGGCTGAGGTTCATGAGGACTAAGACCTCCTGCCACACCAACAGTTTCTTCCTGTCGGCAGTCGGGCTCAGAGCCCGGGTCCCCCACTGACTAAATCCCACCAGCCAGATTCTGACGCTGCTGCACACTCTAGATCTTCAGCACTCACTCTAAGAAATGCAATACACACTAATGTAAAACTCGGACCGAAAAACTAATGAAACATAATCAGTTATTACGAAAAAATTATAATAGATATCAACAAGCTTTAAAACAATAGTTCAGATTTTTGTCAACATTTTAAAGTTTAAATGGTGTCTGTAGCTGAAAGATTGGCGAAGCAGAAAAATGTGAAAGTTGAAGTTTGTGGCGGCTAAAACTCTCTTTGGTGTTTCCTTTGGCCCCTATTTATGCGTCCTGTCGTTTTAACCACGCCGGGAGATCGGGTCCAGTTGTCTGACTCGCGGCTTTGCCTCCAAACAGAAAACCAGGTGCAATGTCATTTATTGAAAATAAAAAAACATGAAAGAAAGATGAGTTACAACGATTTGGATGCCTGATGATGCCAATCACATCAACTGTCGGCTGAGGCCGAGGTCTAAGACGGCATCTGACGTAACCCGTTTCTCCACCAACTGTGCGCCATTCGCACCAACTTATAGGAGTGCCTGCCTCTCCTGTAGGGGGCACACTTTGCTTTTAACACTAATAAAAAGAACAAAAATAAGTTATTTTAATACATGGACATAAACTACACACCAGCCCCTAATTGTTCTCCACAGAATCAATTACCCAAATAAGGAGCTGTGTAAAAAAGGAGTTATTCAAGATATTCATAAGAAGTAAAGTATATACATTACATTGTGGCTTCAGATGAAACATCTATTCTTCAGTGTCAAGAAGGCGGCACAGCTTGGTTATGGGCCTTTTAATGACTGAAGTCTTAGTCTGGAGCTCCACTGAACGGACCAGACGTCTTTCATCGGGTTTGGTTTTCAGCACTCTGCCTAATGGCCATGAGCCTCGGGGGGCCGTGGGATCGACCACCCGGACGAGGTCTCCTTTACTAAAGTTCTTTCTTACATCGGTCCATTTCTGCCTTTCTTGGAGCAGCAGAAGGTATTCTTTCGTCCATCTATGCCAGAAAAGGTCCGCCATGTACTGGACCTGTTTCCAGCGACGCCTTGCATAGAGGTCAGATTTTGGAAAAGTTCCAGGAGGTAGAATGGGTTGTGTTTTAAGCAAGACAATGCGATTTGTGAGTCAGAGGCTCTAGATCACAAGGATCCGAGGATACAGTACAGAGGTGGCGATTATTGAGGATTGTTTGTAAGATTTCATCGTCGAGGGTTTGCTGGCCGAGAGTGGAGTTGAGCTTGAAACTCCACTGGATACCATCAGAAAGCAGAGCGCCTTGGATTTTCCTGTTATTTAGGCAACTCAGGGCCTTGAGTTCGGCCTGAGCACCGACTACGTTTGTGCCATTGTCTGATCGAATGTGTTTAACCGGACCGCTCCTACAAATAAACCTTCTCAAAGCATGAATGCACGAGTCAGTGTCCAATGAGTAGGCTACCTCCAAATGAATGGCTCTGCTAGACATACAGGTAAACAAGACTCCATACCGTTTAATCATGCTTCTCCCCCGTCTCACTTCAATCGG
The DNA here is from genome assembly GCF_964276395.1 of Gasterosteus aculeatus. Classification (NCBI taxonomy): domain Eukaryota; kingdom Metazoa; phylum Chordata; class Actinopteri; order Perciformes; family Gasterosteidae; genus Gasterosteus; species Gasterosteus aculeatus. The sequence continues at coordinate 327,918 of NC_135700.1, forward strand.
GCCAAAATAATCCAATCCGACATTGGTAAAGAAAGTTGGAATGCTTCAAAGCATTCCAACAATAAAAAGAAGTTAAATAAAGATTTGAAGAACCATACTTGACCACAACAATGATGTCCGGCACGAACCTGTAGCCCAACTAATTTACTAACCAAGGAAACTCTCAAGGTCTCTCAGTTTCAGCAGCTTGGTTGAATCTTATTAGCGTATTCTTGCTCTGCTGTTAGTTACAAGTTATCTTTTTATATCTGATGACTGTTTATGTAGATTGTATGAATCCATTAGATTAAAAAATGACTGTGTGGTCATGCAACACATTGCAACTTTAACGGAATGAGAAGAAACAGATGCTCATAATTTTCATAATTTTACATACTCACAGAAGAGCTCATACTGTTGACCTTATCAAGCAGGGCAATAATGAGGCTGTAGAGATTCCCGAGGTATAACACAAGTACTCTGTAAAAACATATAGATATGAACAATGTTATTGTACCTGGGATGTACAGATTGTAATTATGATGTAATGTAGAGAATGAGTACCTGGCCAGCTGGAAACGCAGGGAGGTTCGTGGGTGGTACATCTCAAGCTGAGAAACCAGCTCAAAGGCAGAAGGAGCAATCATGGTGATGAGAGAAACCACCACACTCACCTGGCGAGAGAAAGAAGAGACTGTATTCTATTTCTCCTTTTTAAAATGCTGATTTCTACTTAAAATTGATAATACATTACAGCAGGGATTCCCAAAGTGTGGTGCGAGCACCCCTTAGGCTGTGCAAGCGGCCTTTAGGTGGTGCGCAAGAGGAAACGTAATGGTGGTCAAATGGAGTAATAATTCCTATTTATATGGCTTTTAGAGACATGACTTGTAAAACTACCCTTTTTACGATTAGCTGCCTACAAGAAAGCAGAAAAAGGAAAGTGGCAGCTCCTCAACTATCTTTCGGGGGAAGCCAAAATGACAATATATTCACACTACTTCGCCAACATGGAGAAGTTCGCTCGCTCCGCTCGGCATGGCAGCACCTATAAGGGGGCTGGAGAGTTCACCCAGCAGGAGGTCTTCCGACTTCTAAAGATCAACAAGGAAGGAGGGAGGGAGCACTACTGGGAGTGAGGCGTCTGCCCAGCTGAGCAGGATCCTGAGCGGTTTCCCGCTCAATGTTGTCGGGAAAAAAACTGGTCCTGCTATTAATATTAATCACATTACTATTACTGTAGTCATAAACCAACTTTACCAACGTTGCTTCTTTCCTGAAGTCTTTGTGCTTTTCCCTCCTCAGGTTACTGTGGACTGTGGTTCTGTCTGATGCTGGTTCTGTCTGATGGTGGTTCAATCTGATGCTTGTTCTGTCTCATGGTGGTTCAATCTGATGGTGGTTCTATTTGGTGCTGGTTCTATCTGATGGTGGTTCTGTCTGATGGTGGTTCTATTTGGTGCTGGTTCTGTCTGATGCTGGTTCTGTCTCATGGTGGTTCTGTCTCATGGCGGTTCTATCTGATGCTGGTTCTGTCTGATGCTGGTTCTATCTGATGCTGGTTCTATCTGATGGTGGTTCTGTCTGATGGTGGTTCTATCTGATGGTGGTTCTGTCTGATGGTGGTTCTATTTGATGGTGGTTCTGTCTGATGGTGGTTCTATCTGATGGTGGTTCTGTCTCATGGTGGTTCTGTCTCATGGTGGTTCTGTCTCATGGTGGTTGTCCCTGCAGTGGTCCTGCTGTATACCTGGCTTACTACTTTCAAAAGATACTATACAAGCTTTTTTCCTTTTTTCTCCACGTTGAAGGCGTTTTTTATTCCTGTGCCGATGTGAGGGTTTCGGGAGGGTGGATGTCACACATGAACAGACTATAAAGCCCTTTGAGGAAAATCTGTAATTTGTGATTTGGGGCTATACCAAATAAAATCAATTGAATCAGTCCTGGTTCTCCACTTTCATTGATTTCTTGGAACAGTATTGTATGTTGAATAATCTAATCAAACTAATGATGTCTGTTCTGCTACCTCATTCTTCTCCCAAAGTGTCAGCTCCGGCTTCTCCTGCTCTAGTTTCTGAGAACGGTCCACCACAAAGTAGATGATGTAGATGCTGCCAGCCAGAGACAGCAGCACCAGGATGTTGGCTAAAATACGCAGACTGATGAGAACTGCCCTGAGGAAACACACAAATATGTTTTTAAGATTTTCATATCAGGTAAATATATTAGTGCAATGTTTTCTCTGAAGTGGAAGTACATAGCATGTACTACACAGAGTGGTTGCATATTATAAAGAGATTAGCAGTGCAATATTACTCAATGTCTTTCAATCAGAACATTATAATAAACGTCAGATGCAATCAGATGGACGGTATTAAAATGCCATGATGCCGTCACAATGCGTAATGACGCTGATGGCTGATCTTGCGCTCTTAGAAGATGTGGCACATGGAAGGATTGGTGCTGTAGTGCAGCGCACCATCGGCCTGTTTAAGGGCAGATGGCGCTGCCTCGACTGCACTGGAGGGAGGTTGTTGTTTACTCCTGAAAGGTGTGCAACATCGTGCTGCATGTGCTGTGCTACATAATGTGGCACAGCTTCCAAACGTGCCTCGACCGCCTGACGCCGATGGCTGTGTTGGCCCCGACCCTGTCCCCGATCCCCGATCATTGCCGCCAGTCTCTCATCCCCTTTCCCACCCGGGGCAGACACACCATGGCACTAAACGCTTTTTCGCATCCACTTTCAGACCATTTTTTCTTTATTTCGGCCACGGTCCGAGGTCGTGAGGCTGCAGCGTTGCTCTGCAACCTTTTGCCACTCGAGTGCCTTGTTGGCATCAGTGATGCCCATACTGTGCCCTCCAAAAAGCATTTGACTTCTCCTTTACAACTCCCCAATGATCATTTCCACTTCACACTGAGTGAAGTTACGTTTCTTCGTTTTCCTCTCAGTGTTTGTCATGATTTTGCAATCGATGAATATTAATTTGTGGGCGTTCCACAGACTATATATGGGAAACTATGGGCGTGACATGAAGCCGCAAAAGCTGCGCTGCATTTAGAATTGATTGTGATTTATTAAGGGAAAACTGCGTAAGACGTGCGTGCGCACGGTTTTATAAGTCTGAATATTTCTGTGCGTACGCACGTCCTACGTTTCATCCGCACGCCACTTCTGGCGCAAATCATACGCAAGCTTTTATAAATGAGGCCCCTGGTCCGTGTTTTGCTCTAGGCATTTTGATACTTCAAATAAAGTATTTTTGTTTGTGTAAATCTGCATTTGAGTCCTGCTTCCGCCACCTCGTCATGACAAACTGTATGTCAGAGTGGAGGATGACATCTAATGTGATAGCCGAGGTAGATATATCTTCTGTATCTCCATTTCCTTTTTGTGATTCAATCTCAGTTTCCTAAAAAGAGCCCAGGATTCAGATCAGGGGGGTTCTCACATACTGCAAGAGAGAAAAACCCAGAGGAAGACGATGAAGCATGCAAAATCAAGAAACAAATAGCAGACACCTACAGACTGGTATCCTTCTTCTTTTCCTGCTCCTCAACGATGGCCTCCTAAGCAGAGAAACGTTTCATATAAGTTTTGATGATCCCTGCTGCTGTTGTTGTTGGTAGCAGGCAAAATCACAGCAAGTCACACTTTCAGATTCATAATGTTGTGTGCATGAAAAGTACAAGAAGGGGACAGGGGTGTTGTTGGCGCATATGTACGTGTAACTGGATATGTGCAATCTGAGTGCCACTGACCCGGATGTTGTTGACAATGGCAGCTCCTTTGCTCTCGGCAGCCTCAGGGTTTCCTATCAGGTAATCCCAGGCACAGAAAACTCTCCAACAGAACGTGAAGTTCTCGTCAGAGGCACTGGCCAGGCTCAGACGAGAGTTCTTGGCCATTCTGTAGGAGTATATGTAGAGCAAGTTATCAAATCATACAATACATTATCAACACTATTTTAGGATGCTGGTGCTATTCGAGTGGTCAGTCAGTCATACATACATACTTGTATATTTTGGATTCCTGAAGAACTAATGATTTGGTGAACCTTCCCCCCGGCACCGCCCCAATGATATATTTGCATTGGTGACATTTGTACAATATATTATACCTCACTGAATGGTCACACCAACTAATCCTAAATGGTGACTTTCGACCTGGATCTTATTTCCAAAATGATTAAGGCTCTAAATAGTACTATGAGTGGCAATATAGTGCACTACATTTTTAGTGTGGAGTGAAATGAAAGTTGCAGCTGCCATGTTATTGGGAGCTAAAGAATGTTCACGCTGGTGTTTTTTTCCAAGCTAGTGCTTGACGCTTGGTGTCCTCGTCGGTAGTCCATCTTAGTACTTACACTCACTCTATACACTGTAACACACGTTATCGTGAGCTATGCAGGGTTGACTGTAAGGAAGTGACATGGTATGAAGAGCGGCGAGGTCCGTATAGGGACGAGGTCAGGGTGGATGAATACAAGGCTTCTTTCAGCGGCGGCTGGTGGACTGTTTTTTGGCAGGGCCAGTCAATCAGTTTCAGTGAACATCACAGTGTGATTCAATGCAAAGGGTATCAAACACACATTATTTCTTTGCAGTTAAATATTTAACATTTATTCCAACAGTTTAACATAATAAGGACATCTTACTCAATTCAGTATATCAATGAATATATGAATATATATGTATATAAAAAACAATATCCAGAATATGATATAACTACCATATCATAACTATTATAAATATATTATTCTAAATATATTATATTAAAGGCTAAATTAGATTATTACAACATAAATATATTTATATAAAATCTATGTGTGGTGTGATTATAAACTACCTTTTGTTTTAAGGGGCCAGAAGAAAGCAGAAGATGTGAAAGATGTGTTGGGGGCTGGGGAACATGGACGGAATGGCTATTTGAATGTGAGGAAAGGGAATGCATTAAAACAATCTGAACGTGAGATAAGTTAGGTTCTAAAATTGAGAATGAACAAAAGCCATTCTTGAATAAAAACAGGAAGAAAGCTGAGCAGGATGAGCAGATGTGATTATTTCAACACAAACTACTACCTTTTCCTAAACAAGTAGTATTATTGGCTCAACAGGCACGCTTGTTGTTGTCCATAAGATGGACACTTTACATTACAGGTCATTTAGCAGACGCTTTTATCCAAAGCGACTTACATTACACTTTAAACCCATGGCTTTTTGCTGGGGAGCAATTAGGGGTTAGGTGTCTTGCTCAGGGACACTTTGACATGGAACGTGGGTCAGCCTGGACTCGAGCCACCAACCTTGTGCTTCCCAGCACGCCTTCTCTAACCCCTGCGCCACGACGACCCCCACTTCCTATGACATGGGTTAGCTGATGTATTAGGCGGGCCGACCGCTAACACAGAGCCCGTTTGAAACATGCTAGTTCCCGATGGAAACACCTCCTGTTTTAGACTCTCCAACTGTGCGTCTCCTTAAAAGTCTGCATAGAGGCCGTGGTGTTTGTCAGCACACCATTGAATTGAAATAGATTTTTACTTAACTTTGCAGTTTTCATTTGCTGATATGACAAGGCAATTTCTATTGTCTAAAAAGTTGAATAATTACTTTCTTAAAAGGATGATGAAACTGTAGGCAAAGACAGCCATCCCAACCAGGAAGTAGGCGAGGGGCAACCGGTACCCTGCACTGCCAATTTTCCTCAGTCTGCCATAGTAACCATAGAATAATACGGAGTACTGCAGGTAGCCCTGTGGAGAAAGACACACACAACACATGTCAAACAAACATGCAAACATACAAACAAACAACAAAACAGTTTCTTGCCAAATAAGACATACAGCCTTTGACTGGACTGAAGTATTAACTTCTCAATTCCTTGTTAAACACTCATTGTCATTTTCTTTAGCCCGGTCATTGTTGCAGATTGAGAGTAAAATCAAGTCAATGTTTCACTGCGCCTAATGCGCCACCTGGACATGGGAACTAATCTGTACCAAACTTCGGAGGGCAGTTTAAAAAGACCAACGCAAGCCATAGTTTGCCCACCTCTGCTCCATGTTATGCTAGTATAGAAGGTGGAGTGGCCTTGGGTTATAGGTCAAGGAGGCAGTAAAGTTGTTTTGTAATGTGCTATCGACAGAACAGTAAAAAGAAAGAGAGGCTAACCCCGAGAGACCAGATGGTGTCCAAGTCCTGGGCTGAAGCCTGATGCTCTTTGGGGATAGTTTTACTCCTCGTTGTACCAAACGGAGCTCCAGCCAGCAGCTGGTACATACAAACACAAACAGTACATTACATTTTGATATCTATACGATGTTACCGACCAACACCTCTAAAAACCTAACTGAGTGTATCTGGTACGACAAAGAACGGCTGAAGAATAAACTGTAATGTATCAATGACTACCAACGTACTCATTCTGTTGTTTTTACATTTCTGATTAAACCAACAATGGCTACTCAAGCTCTGTATTTGAGACACAGCCACAACATTGATATTAGTATTCTCAACCCACTCTTGAAAAGGAAAAGTAAGCTCCATAACTACATGTTTAATATGGCTTTGCCATACACATCTTTACTTGAGTAAAATGAGCTTATCCTTCTTTATTCTACACTATTTAGTTACCTGCTCCTGTAATGATCAACTGAAAATGGGTCGCTATAAATCAATAGTATTAATTATGTTTTAAATGTTCATGCAAAACGGAACCCAAGAGGAAAACTCACTGCAGATATACTGAGCTACCATTGACCAATTTGCTCCAATTATTAATCCCAGCCGTATAAATATTTAGTGTAAATGCTATAAATATTGGTGTGAAGGCTGGGAGGAAGGAAAATCTGTGCTTTTTTTTTTGGGATTGAAAAGTTGTCAACTTATACCTCTTGAAAAAAAGACATAAAGTCTCTCACTTGAATACCCAGGTTTATTTAGCCAAATGAAAGAGCGTAGTTTATCTGTAGTGTTACACTTAATAGGAGCCAAACCTCAGGAATACAAAACTACGTTCAAGTTAGAGTGATTTTATATTCTGTCATTGGACACATCATTTACAGCAGGGAACAAGCACACATATCAATGTGACAGGATGTGAAGGTGGGGCTCACTAAGCAGGGGGGACACAAAGGATAGATTGCTGACAGTGATGGGTTTGTCCCAACAAGGAGAGGCAGATGATAAAAACCCACATTGGGAATGATAGCATTACTAATTTGTGGCAAAATTGTCAGAAACATAAATCCAGCTGCATTTAGCTGCTGAGTAATGGTATGAAGCAATTTGTTTTCATATATGCCCTTTCTTAGCTATATGGAGAGTTATAACACATTCCAATTGAAGAAAATACCAATAGAACTGTTTGAACTTAGTCCATTCGTCAACTCACAAAAGGGGAATGTTTATGGTTGTTTTTGGAAGAGCAGTGTAGCAATTCATCAGCAGAGCTGCTCCCTTTGCCCACACATCATGTTCACGGTTTTTAGGACAATTCTGCAATTAAGCCTATCATATGGCATGCAGTATTAATACTATATGAGTTGTGAGACATTAGCTGACCTCTGGTAGGACGATAAAGGCTCCAGTCATGATCGTAAGGACGATGTTGATCCCAAACAACCATCGGAGGAAGATGAAGTAGGAGGCCACGCCCGACCCAAAGTGACCTCAACGAGACACAAGAAACATCTGACTGAGTTGTTGGCATGTTGGACGGTCCCTCATTCTACTATATATTTCAGTTCTCTGAAAAGGACTAACACCCTAAATGAGCATCGCGAAGGACGACTGGACTTTAGCTCCAGCTGAGTCAAGAACTGTAATGTTCTGTCGACTGTCATTACATTCTGTGGCGAGTAGAGAGGGTGCTAAACCTTCTACCTGTCTCTCACATCCCCATCCTGACTCGTCTGCTTAAAACAGTTTTACCTTTAGTCAGCACGTTACTGGATATTATTAATAGCACATGTACCACAGTCCTTCAATGTGGCGCAAATCAAACTTCTTGAACAACCCGCTCATGATGCAAAGATGTTGGTTAGCTATAGATGTCTAATACTTCCTTTCTCTTTACGATTCTTGAACAAGCAGTTGCAAATCTGTTGTGTGACGTCCTGCACAGCGATGGTTTATTTGAAGTACATCATAGCACAGAAACAACAGTGGTGAAAATTCCTCGTACGTGGCTAACTGAGTTAGCCGGATCATTGTCAGGATGAGATGACGTGGATCAGGCTTTTCGGTTCCCCGAAGCAGGTTTGTCTAAATCACCACAGCAACACATGGAAAAACTTCATCTGAGCTGCTGGATTAGTTCATCAGTCCCAGGAAAAAAAGGGCAGCTCACTTCCTCATTGATGGAGGAGCGACATCAGTTAGATGAACGTTCTATAGGGAGAAACTTCTCCCAGATCATAAAAGACCCGAACACCACACGCTGCAGCCGAACGTCTACTGTCCCGCAGACTGTCTCACACACTCTCTCATGTCTCACACACTGTCTCTCATACTGTCTCACACACTGTCTCACACTGTCCCACGGACTGTCTCCCGTTGTCTCTCATACTGTCTCACACACTCTCATGTCTCACACAGTGACTCTCACACTGTCCTGTCTGTACAGTGTTGCGATGCAGAGAACATCTGGAAAGCCGCTGCATGTCGTGCTCTTGGTAAAGTTCTGTTGGTTTTCTTTGTCTCTTAATAAACTTCTGGATGTTCCACATTTCACTGCATCAATTGATCAAATGTCTGATTATGAACAATGGATATATAATGATTCTCACATACACATTCACACACATCTAATAAAACTCCTATGTAATCTACACATACATAAGATACAGTACATATATCCCATTCATTCGTATCAGTGTGACATCCTCTGTCCAGAAACCATCATATCGGACAGGAAAAACTCCCCAAACAATGAAAAAGTATTTGATGGGGAGAATAAAGGGAAGAAACCTTTAGAGACACAGGACGATCCTCCCTGGGATGGACAGACTGCGATGGACGGACAACGTAAAATATGTATAATACGTTCAATTCATCTGACAAAAATGATTCAGATGAACATATTATCTCATCATGTGTTCATGATCATCTCCTGCTCGTCAGGGGGGAAAAAGACGCTCTTCCTTTAAGTTTATTTGCCGTTATACTGTTAAAAATCCTGGTTTCTAACGTAAGACGACTGACATCTGGTTCAAACTAACGAGACGGTTTGAGCGCCGATCCGCCTCCGAGGAACTGAGATAGCCTGATGTCAATCATCTCGGTAATTTGAGCTGGATAATCGGACATTTGATCGACTTACTTTAACCACGTACGAGGAACAGGGCACATCTTACTTCTGAGGAAATGTTATATATATATATATATATATATATATATTTTTTTTAACCACGTGTCAGGCGAAGGGCCGTTCATCGCTGCTCGCAGCTTTAATTCTTTATTAGGAGTGTCAGCATAAACGTGTGAATCTATGCGATTAACTGCAACATTTGCAAGTGTCTAAAATACACGTTTTCTAAAGTGATTAGTCATTACTTTTTAGTCTCTTTTAGATTTAGTCTTTAGGAGAAAAACATATTCATTAAACAACATTGTAACAACAACAGCTTTCATTAATCGCCAATAATCGAGATGAATTTCAAAATGTGCATTTAATTAGTTAATTTAAAAAAAAAATCTATTGACAGCCCTATTTATTATTATTATTAGAATCATTTTCCTCACATACAAGGCACTAACTGGTCTCACTGTCTTAGCTTAAGGAGCTTATAGTACCCTATTATCTTACTAGAGAGCAGCACTCCAAGTAACCCAGCATTTATGTGGTTCCAAGGGTTTTAAAGTAGAACGGCTGTCAAGACCTTCAGTTATCAAGCTCCACTTTTGTAGATCCAGCTACCACTTTCATTCTAAGGGTGGCCACACACTCACCTCATTTCAGAGTCGGCTAAAGACTTTCCTCTTTGATTGTGCCTATAGTTAGGGCTGGCTCAGGTTAGCCAGGACCAGCCTTCAGAGAAGCTGCTGTAGGCCTCGACTGCCTGGGGACTTCCGAGGATGGACTGAGGTCCTCTCTTCTCCCTCCTTCTACATGAATTCATGTCCCATTATTAGACACCCCAAACTCTTATCTAATGGCTGGTCCAGACTAACTTGAGCCAGCCAACTCAATCAGCACTCACTCTCGGTCCATCCGGACATGTTTTTCTGACAACAAATTTCTCAGAGAAAGCAGGTGGTACATGTTTTTCAAACTGCCGGTAGAGTCCGATTAGCGTCTGGAGAATATCTTGGCTTCTTGATACTTTGACTTCATAACATTACATTCCATGTCATTTAGCTGACGCTTATCCAAAGTGACTTACAATAAGTGCATTCAACCATACGGATACAAACCGAGAAGAACAAGAAACGAGCAATTGCGGTGCAATTTCATCAATTAAGCCAATTTACAACTTGCTATCAGTAAGAGCCAATATAAGTACAATTTAAGTGTTACACTTCGTTTAGTGTTTTTAGTCAAACTAAAGACACACCTCTTCAGACTATAGTTGAATTCATAGTGATGTTTTTGCATTTAATTGGATAAAAGCTACCACACTTATTTCCGTCCTCTTGATGTTTGACTAACAAGAAGACGAAGGGTAGGTGTGACATGTATTAACTGATTAGAGCTAAATTATGAATTGAATATAAAATAAAATATATCATTACTGGTATTCATTCTGTAGAAGAAACACATGACTCACTTTCAATTTTCTTGATCCTCACCTCCCAGGGAATGAACAGAACCACGATGTTGTAAAGCACACGTGAAAGTTTCTTCAGCAGCTGCAGAAGAAGAAACCACTTACTTACTCAGCACTGAATAACACACAGTAATTGAGCATGCAAAAATGATAAAAGCAATGGTGTTATATTAACATCATTTGTTTTTGTAGTACTTGGTCCACAATAACTTTAACGATTCCTCCAAACCTCACAAAATGTGTGTGTGAAAAGGTCTGTGCTCAGCTGCAGGGGAGAGATGTGTGGGAGGGGTTTAGGTCTGATCCACCAGAACCTGGTTCCACATGGGGCTTTGGTAGAAGCAAAGTGGGGGAAGATAAGCTGCGCGCATGGGGATGTTCACATATATTTTGTTGTTCGAGTGGAAATAAAACACATGGGCCAAGTATTCAGACCCTTTGCTGTGACACTCATATTTAACTCATATGCTGTCCATTTCTTCTGATCCTCCTTGAGATGGTTCTACTTCTTTATTGGAGTCCTGCTGTGTTTAAGTAAACTGGATTGGACTAGGAAAAGGCACACACCTGTCTATATAAGACCTTGCAGCTCACCTTACATGTCAGAGCAAATGAGAATCATGAGGTCGAAGGAACTGCCCAAGGAGCTCAGAGACAGAATTGTGGCAAGGCACAGATCTGGCCAAGGTTACAAAAGAATTCCTGCACCACTCACGGTTCCTAAGAGCACAGTGGCCTGTGCCCAATACAATCCCAACAGTGAAACATGGTGCTGGTGGTGGCAGCATCGTGCTATGGGGGTGTTTTTCAGCTGAAGTTGCAATTGAAGGATAGATGAATGCGGCCAAGTACAGAGATATCTTGGACGAAAACCTCACCCAGAGTGCTCAGGACCTCAGACTGGGCCGACGGTTCACCTTCCAACAAGACAATGGCTTCGGAACAACTCTGAGACAATTCTTGACTGGCCCAGCCAGAGCCCTAACCTAAACCCGATTGAGCATCTCTGGAGAGACCTGAAAATGTCTGTCCACCTTCTGACGCAAGTGGGGAGGATCTGTAAGGAAGAATGGCAGAGGATCCCCAAATCCAGGTGTGAAAAACTTGTATCATTCCCAAGAAGACTCATGGCTGTACTAGCTCAAAAGGGTGCTACACTCTTGCAAACTTTCCACAAAGACAAGGCACTTTGCAGAAAATGTCTAGGTCTGGGATGTGTACCAGGTTACGCCGTTTGACACACTAAAGAACGCCCTTTCCTCTCCTCCTGTGTTAGGCATGTACGACCCGAACAGAGACATTAAGGTGTCAGCAGACGCATCGTCTTATAGCTTTAGAGGTATTCTTTTCTAGATGTGGGCAGATGAATGGAAGCCTATTGCTTATGCATTGCGGCCACTTACTCCAACGGAACAGCAATACGCACAGGTGGAAAAGGAATTTCACATGAGCCTGTGGACGGTTCTGGAATTTCCTGATAGGGAAACATTTTCTGCCTGGAGACGACCATGAACCTCTCGTCAAACTGCTTGGAACACAAGCACTGGATCTTCTTCCACTGAGAATCTAGTGCTTTAGGATGAGACTAATGTGCTTTACACTAAAGTCACGCTCTCCTAACGAATCAGGCATGTCAACAGAAGAGCATGAGCTGATCGAGAGCCCCAACATTTATGTGGACTGTTTGATGCAAAGTCTACAAGCCAGTCCCACATACATGTAAAATCTCAGGGAGCAGCTAAAAAGCTGACCGTGTCTGGTCGTGAGTCATGGCACTGTGCACAGAAGGATGGCCTGTACTGAGAAGGCAAGAACCTTTGCCAACGAGCCACTGGCAAGCGTGAGCTACACTCACAGTGAATGATGGCTTACTGTTGAAGAACAACCGGTTGCATAAATGGTTAAAAGAGGAGCAGCATTGTACACACACCTAGCAATCATGTGTGTGTATTTACATGTGTACTTGCATGCATGATGCATATTCTTGTATTCTTTTATTTCTTGTGTAGCCCATTGGAGAAAATGATCAGCACTACAGCCATTGGAGGGCACGGTACTCTTGTCAAGAGGGAAACAGGAAGTGGACTTTGTTCTGCTCACGTGACTGACCCGTGGAGCAGTACATGTTTTTACAAATGTCCATTTAAATGTGTATGTTTGTTTTTCAGATGAGGCCACGAGGCTACTGACGCTTAGACATTGTGCATCTCTGTGTGTGGTACACACTAAACACATGAGTTATTGTTTATTGTGCATCAGTGTTCGCACAGATCCAATGTGTGGGGGCTGATACGGACAACACACATCGCTAGATACAACTATACACACTAGATACCACTATACACACTAGATACAACTATACACACTACATGTCACGGTGTGGTTTATCTCCTCTTATTTTGTAGTTTCCGGCCTGCCTTTCTGCCCTGGTTCCTGTGTGCGGTTTGTGTGTGTGTGAGAGGGACAGAGACGGAGGAGAGCAGGGAAAGGAAATGCAGCTGAACGAATACGCTGCGTGATTTAAATAGCGGTTAAAATAAATAAATACACCAAACAGAATGTGTGGCGCAGTACGTCACACCTCTAATGCTGCTGTGATCCACATCCAATAAAGCTTAAATAAATGAACACTGTGTGTTCGGTTCTCATCCAGCGTTACAACATCTTTAGTCTCACAAGCACCATCTGTCTCTCCGGCTGCTGGAGATGCCGACGCCTTGGTTTCCCCTTGATGATCATGACCACAATGCCCCATGGATCAATAAAAACAATGTATCCTCACACAGTATTTTATAGGATATCTTAAGAAAATATATTTAGTAAATTTCTGTGCGTTCTTCTGCAAATGTCCAGAAACATGAGCCGTCATTGCGCCTGTAGGAGCCCCAAGAGTTTAGGAAACAAAAGTACTTTGTGTAGTTTAATGACAAATACGGCGACATCTGGTTTGATATGGGACACGGGGACCAGTCTCTACCTGAACGCCTCCATTTATTTATCCTACTAGGGACAACAAGCTGTTTTTCATTCTTTACAAAGATGTGTGATCAAATACATACTGTGAATGAATGACTGACATACATACATCAGCTCCTGCAGTCTGGTAGCCTCTGGTTCTGGTGAGACGGCCCTCATACTTCAGGACAATCTCTCTGGCCTGCCTGGGACACAGAGACACACAGTTGGTAGCTCACTAAGTACATGTACTAACACACTGGTGGATCAAATACTACTGTACATTTACACCTCTAGTACTACTAATAGATTGCCCTTGTTTTCATCCTGTGGGATGTGCTTATTATGGGTTAGATAACTGAACGCTGGGTGATGGTTTCACAGGGTGTCTTGTTAACAGTCGTCGCCCCAACGTGAAAGTCAATCTTCAAAACACAGGGAGGGAAATCCAGAACCAATTCAACAGGGTACTAAAACCCAGATCCTTCTAAAATCAGTAAAGCTTCTTACCGGTTCCATTATAACGGGTAAAAACAACGGTTTAGCTTTATGGTGACCCAGCACCGGGGGCATCCGAGAGGACAATGAGCCATGTATGAATCAATGGACACTCTGACTCTTCTAGGGAACAAACTGGACTTTTTACAATTGTGGCATACGTAGGGTTTGTTTGGTAATATTCTATTGTCAGTGAGGAGTGTAAGTATAGAGCATTGGATTCGGCAGAGCAGCAGGTGTTGCAGTGAGAGTAATCGCAGACATTCAGCCTGAGATTAAAGAGGGTGTAAAAACGCAGGCTTGCATCCCTTCCCTGATGACGGTAATAAAAGCTCTGCAGTAATAACAAACGGCCCATATAAAACCTGTTATCCATGGCACATACTCAGCACATCCTGAGCTCTCTACCGGCTCTGCGTTCCACTAGTGTGATAACATTCAGTCAACTGTTCTGTGTGTGGTCACGCAGCACTGTGCTATTGTATATTTATCCTTTAATATCGTATTTTTATTCAATCATATTTATATTGGATATTTGTAATAGTTCCGATATGGTAGTTATATCATATTAGAATATTGTTTTATATATATATATATATATATATATATATATATGTTTCCCACAGATCCAACATCAATGTGTGGCGGCCGGTGTTGAATCTGTGGCGCACCGCCACAAATTAGTCTGTGTGTGGGAAACACAGCATATATAGTTATATAAATATTCATTAATATACTGAATAGTTTGAATAAGGTCCTTATTATGTGTTACTGTTGGAAGTTATAATGCATTGAATCATACTGGGATGTTTACTGAAACTGGCCCTACCCCCAAAAACACACCAGCCACTGCTGCATGTGGACAGTCACACGTTTATGCGTCATTTGGATGCTGTACCTGGCACAATGCTGAACCATTTACCAAAGACATGCTGCTGTACATGGGACAAGGGGCTATAAATGCTTATGTCTTTGTGACATGTGGCCGCGGAGCGCGTCGCCCTGCCGGTGGTCGAAGCCCCGCGTTAAACCCCCCCGGCTGCCGCAGCGCTTTTCCCGCTGGGCACGTTGTCTCGATCCCGACCGCATCGCACGTCCGTGTCCCTTGCACTTATTATTTTTGTTTTATTTTTATTTTTTAGGATATATTTTTTCACGTTCCGAATCTAATGTCTAACTATTCTGACAAATAAAACGTTCTTTGAAATAGGTTTTTGTTTTTTACTACGCTAATACATAGTCATTATGTTATCAGTGGCATAAAATGGTCTGAAAACTGCAATTATCACTGTGTTCCTAACAATGTCTCCAAAACTATTAAATATTAACATTAATTAAACTTTATTTAAATATTAAACAGATTAAACTATTACGGTGCAAAAGCAAATATATTTTTGTTAGGGCTGTCAATAGATTAATAAAAAATTAACTAATTAATCACACATTTTGAAATTCATTAATCTTGATTAACGGCGATTAATGAATGTGGGTGTTACAATGTTGTTGCACAGAAAGTTTTGCACTTGAAGAAATAGTGCCAGGGAACCTAATACACACAGCAACCGTTATTGTTCAGAAGGCATTTGGCATGAAAGTGCTGTAGGGAAATCTGTGTCTTGTCAAACTCTGGTCAGCACAAAAGGTAAACTAATAAGGAAGAGATCAGTTAGATAGTATCTCTGGATGCATTTCAGTAACGCAGTAATATACACAGTTATCATACCTCTAGAGGTTTTGTTCAGTGAGCAGTGAGTCATTCTCACTTTAAATATTAACATATATAAAGAACTTTAATTGAGAAAAGTAGCTTTGTGAGTGTGTGTATGTGTGTTAAGAGCAGAAGAGTAAACTGTCTACAGATAGAGACGGAACAATCACACTTGGTGGTACTTTAGGACTTTGAGCTTGCGTCTCATTGGCCAGGGTCTGGTCCGAATGTTGGCGATGATCTCCTTCTGGTATTGAATGTTCTGGAACATCTCCTCTGGGTCATTGCTTTCCACCCGCTCATCCTCTTTGTCGTCTTCATCTGAGGAGCTACAGGAGAAGACACAGTGGAACAATGAAAGGGGGACCTGTCGGCTAACATTGTAAAGACAACAAAATAAAGAATATTATCTTAGTGACTCTTTTTGACTGTCCCTTGAGATCTGATGAAACCCACTAGTTTGTACCCACTCGGTACAGCTTCCTTAAGACAGCTATTCCAAGCAGTTCAATAGAACTTGTTGTATATACTATTTAAGTTACACTCTAAAAAATGTCACCGTAAATTACCACTAACTTACTGGCAGCAAGGATGCCAAGAATTTACCGTCATTTTACAATATAATACCGTAAATGATTTTTACACTATGCTACCGTGAAATGGATTACAGTAAATTGGCGTGAACTTTACTGTCAGTTAACGGTAAAATACTGGCAGTGGATGCCAGTAATTTGCTGTTTTTTTATGGTACACTGCCATAGAATACAGCATGTTACCGTATAATGGATTACTGTATGTTACTGTAAACTTGAACCATTTTTACTGTGAATTAACTGCAAATTACTGGCAGTCGACGCTAGTAACTTACTGTTTTATTTACAGTTCCCTACCGTAATATACGGTATGTTGCCATATATTGGATTACAGTTTGTTACCATAGGATTACGGTTTTTGTGTTATAAATACCAGAATGTTACCGTTTACTTATAACCGTATACTTTTGCATTTAATTCCCCACAAATTAAAGAAAGACAACCAAACTCATTTCGGTCATAGTGGTTGGAGTTTATTAGATGCCTTTAAGACAAAAAATGTTAAACATTTGTACCCAAGATCAAAACATGAAATATGCCGCATGTATACAATAATAAAAAATGAATCATAAAATTAACAATACGCTATGGAACACTTTCTATTGACCGCAGCAAACGGCTGGCGTCCTTAATCCAGAGTCTCTGTAAAACAAACCAAAATAAAATATTTAGAAACACTGTCATTGGAAAATATTAAAAGTTGAGGAAGACAACAAGATGTAAGGAAGGAGAATGTTAATCATGTCAGGAAAATAACACTTACCAACGTTACTTGGAGAGACGAGCCAATGAGAAACTCCTCCCATGTTGAACTGACTGGTGTTCTGGATGAACTGAGATTACACGTCTGACGTCACGTTCAGGAGCAGTCAGTAATCTTTACATTCCGGCCACTGAAACGAAGACATAGGCGGTGCATGGGATAGGGAGGGTGTGCAGCGCAAGGTCGCCGGTTCAAATCCTGGCTGCTCCCTGTGCCAAGTCAAAGTGTCCCTGAGCAAGACACCTAACCCCCAATTACTCCACATAGAAGGATGTCAAACCTTGGGCGCGTTGGATAACAGTGACAGCTGCATGTATAGTAATGTCCTGAGAGTCAAAGACTTACAGGACCTGTTTTTCAGTGGCTGACATGGGTATTAAACTACAACAGATGTAGATGGATTGTGATTCACTGCACTTGTATGTGTATTTCCACCACTTCGTAAAATATATGTAACTTGCAGTTGAATTACGGTAGTCTGCTGTTATCGTAAATTGACAGCATTAACTGTTTATTCATGACATTGGCCGTTAATTTACAAGCAAGGGATGGAAATGTAACTGTATGTTACAGTTATTGTGACATACTGTAAGATACCGTTATAAATGCACCGTAAATTTACAGCAATTTGTTACACTGTATGCTAATATATATATATATATATATATATATATATATATATATATATATATATATATATATATATATTAGATTAATGTGGCTGCAAACGGACAACTTAAAGCAGCGCCATGCTGCTAGGCTACGCTCATGGCTGCTACTGAGCATACTGGCATTTCCCGTCCTGCTGAAACTGCATGTTGAACGGCACCTTGTAGACTGCCGAGGGCCGCCACCACGTAGTAATATTCTGTCGTGTTCGCTGTAATGTCTCTGAGGGCAAACTGTGCCTCAGCTTGTGCAAACCACACTGACGCTTGCGTCTCCCAAAACTCTCACGCAATTAGAGGGAAACTGCGTGCGTCGACATGCTCTCTGGAAGCGTCCAGTAGAGGTCAGGGTCACCAATGTCGTCCTCGTGCAGTCCCCTACAGGGACATTGTTGGCACTTCAAATACAGCCTTCAGATGATGGAGAGCTGAGAGCAATGTGCACGAGGACAGCAGGAAGAGTCGCTAGTTCAACATGTTCCACTCAGTGGAATTCGGCTTCTGAGATGATCAAATGGGTAGTTTTGTGTTTGAAATAACATTAACAATTAAACAACGGTGTCTAATCTACATGATTTTCTAAAGAACTCATTACTTGTAAGATTTAGTCTTAGTCAAAAGCAAACGTTCATTAATCCCGATTAATGAATTTCCAAATGTGCCATTAATTATTTTTTGTTTCTATTTCTATAGTCTATCTATTGACAGCCCTACTATATATAAATACATGCTTGGATATATTTATACTGTATAGTTGTTAAAGGTTCTCTTGATAAATGTTCGACTGCTGGCAAGTCTTTAACTATCTGGTGAATGGGATAATCACAATGAGTGCAGATCAATACTGTCTATTGGGTAATAAATAAGGAAGGAGATTTACAAAAGGATGCATGCAGGGTAACATGCAGGTTTACATGTGGGTAGGACTGCAGATACACCCCCTCTACCTTGATGAAACCGGGCCCCAGCAGAGGAGAACATCCCCTGACCGCTGTGGCCAAAGAAGAGCAGAGTGCAACACCTGCGGCTTCGCATGAGGTCAGAGACAAAGAAACGGCACATTGACGTAACATTCGTCTTTTCCGCCGCAGTTTCTCCCGTTTTCTAATGTTACCTTCTTTCTGCATGCAGAAACCCCCGAATCATGAGAAGGAAATGAGAGGAAACAGATACAAACACCACCACACACTTTGTGGGACAGAAGGGAAGATTTAGAAAGATGTGTGTCCGCTTATTGTTTTAGGTTTAATAATCAAAGGGATTATAAATCCTGTGCAGCATCTCGGAATGGGTACATCATTTGAGAAGAAATAACGAAATGAACATATGATATAACCTCAGTAGCATGAAATTATTCATCACTGTTACAAATACAGGCAAAGGATTTTGGCTGCTTTATACTCCAAACCCAAACAAGGCTTAAATTCTCTGTAATTCTCAGCTTAATAAAGCTATATGCTCCATCAGCACCACGCTATTATTTATAAAATAATGGTTGATGTTACATGAAGGAAAAAGTAAAGAAATTGCATTCTGTTGTGTCATTTCCTTCCACACATCTGTCATGTGTACATTTAGCAGTCAATCGCTTTCATAACTTGTGTGATTAATAAACTAAAATCCGTTGGATGACAGTTGAGGGTGACACAGGAAACTCTTTGTATAATGACTAATTATATATATATATTATATATTATAAGCATTTAAAGACTCAACGAGATGGAAACGATAGTGTGACACAGAGAGAGAGAAACAGAGATCCAGCCAAATAAGAAGGGAGATAGAGGAGAGTAGACTCACCCTTGCTGGTGGTTCTGGTAGGCTGAATAAATCCTTCTGGAGTTCTTCCTGATGCTTTTGTGCCTCCTGGCTGCAGACAGAGACCTGATGCTGCCAACTGAGGGCTCAGACACCGGACTCATGCTGCGTGCAGGTCCGGGTGCTCAGGACTGGACTGAGGTGACTGCAGTGGAGCTGGACCCCACTGGAACATCACACACCACCAAGTCAAGACCGAAACACACTCCGTCACCAGGCCAATCACAGCCGGACTGACCGCTTAAAGAGACAGCACCACAGTTACTTCAGCTGACAAGGTATGGCTGTATATCAAAAGGAGCTCAGTTCTCACAGTAAGTAAACTAATATTTACAGATATATTAGTCCAAGGTAAAAATAAAAATCATTATCTGGAAAGTGTTAGTTCATTGGAGCAGTTACCAGCTGAATGCTGAGCTGCATCTCTAAAGACGAGATAAATGTATTGAGCTTCGATCACGTATACTGTCCATTAACACACCAGAATGGCTGTACAATCGTGATTGATAAGAATTTTGGACCTGAACCACCAGTATGTATGCAAGTGTTGGTTAGAATACAGGCTACTAGGGATTTCTCTCTCTGGTCCAAAGTGAACATTGTGACTGTGTCTCTAATGTCCACTGAGGACAAACCCCTCTGACCTGTAGACGTCTATAAGAAAATGCATTTTCTTTAACATGGACCCGTCTGTAGCCAATCAGATGTCGCCCTCATTTCAACCAATCACATGGAGAGAAACCTCATGGTTGAGGTCGTAACCTCATTGATGAGGTTTCTCTCCAGCAGCTTCCACCACACGCAGAACTTTATGAAGTCATGAGCACCTCTGCTAATGAAAGAAAATGTTATGCATGAGACACCTGAAATACATTTAATTGAGATGTGAGCCACTAAAACTAGCCGATAGATAAGACACACCATGCAGATTTACCATCAGAGCTGTCATCATCTTTTGGTGCACAAATGAGCAGTTGGTGCAAATAGAGATGCAATAAGTATGTAACTGTCACGGCTATCTCAACTAGCCGTCCCCTTTAATGTGAGGGCCCAAACGCAGACACTAGGCAGTGGTGGAAGTGAGAACAAGGTTTATTAAGTAGAAGTGGTGTTGTAGATCTTCGGGGGGGAGGGAGGAACCTCAGGAAAGGAGATGCACTAAATACAGGACAAGACTGTTGAGAGGAATGATAAATCAAATGGTGACGTCGGTCGTCCTTACTGCGTTAGAATCCACATAGGAGAGGAGGGTGCTGGCTGAATGCTGAGGCTTTCAGTCCACGGTGGGGCCAGCAGGCAGGCAGTGAAGAGGAAGCCAGTAAAGGAACCACCATCAGATAGAACCACCATCAGATAGAACCACCATCACATTGAACCACCATCAGATAGGAGCACCATCACATTGAACAATCATCACATAGAACCACCATCACATTGAACCACTATCAGATAGAACCACCATCACATTGAACCGCCATCACATTGAACCGCCATCAGATAGAACCACCATCACATTGAACCACCATCAGATAGAACCACCATCACATTGAACCACCATCAGATAGAACCACCATCACATTGAACCACCATCAGATAGGAGCACCATCACATAGAACCACCATCACATAGAACCACCATCACATAGAACCACCATCACATTGAACCGCCATCAGATAGAACCACCATCACATTGAACCACCATCACATAGAACCACCATCACATTGAACCACCATCACATTGAACCACCATCAGATAGAACCACCATCCACAGCAGCCTGTGGAGGAGACTTTAGGAAAAAAGCGAAGTGGGAAATGTTGGTTTATGATGACAGTAATGGTAATGTGATTCGTATTCATAATAATAATGATAGCAGCAGCAGTGGTCAGCAGAGCCATGGCAGGAGGCAGGAACAGGGTCCTGACGGAACCTTGATCCAGGAGGCGAGAAAGCACATTATGCTGACAGTAATAGTATTGGGAATAATAATGGTGTTAGAAGCGGTAGGTGGTAGCAGGGCCATGGCAGGAGTGTAATGAACCATTACAAGACTTTTTGGACTCCCGCACGTGCTCAGTGGATGTAATGTTTATTGAATTGATTGTTTAGTATAGATGTTTATAGATGTTGAAGGCCAGGCCAGCCGTTGATAAAAACATTAATTCTTATTATATATTTTTGGATGAATGGTGATGATATGAAGACCACTTACCTGCTGTGTCTCCTTTCCAAGGTATATAAAGACGTACCGTTGAAATTGAGCACCATTTTATGTTTCCGGGAGATACCAAAGGCTGAGGTATACACTCAAGCTGTTCCAGTCATGCTGCTTCCTAAGGCCAGCCGCCGAGGGCCATCGTAACAAGGTGGCAGGACCAGGGTCCAGACGGAACCACGATCTACAGAAACTTGTGCGGCGAAAAAGCACAAAAACTTGCGCCAGTAGATTCCATGTAGAGTCAATGCACAGGGTTGTTTGGTCGCGAATGAGGCGAACTTTATTAAACGGCCGCTCAAGTTAGTTAGTGTGTGACCGAGAGACGAGCCGATCCAACACAACAGGTCATCAGACCGCCTGAAGCAGCGCTGGAAGCCACAGTCATCCAGACGCACCTGGAGGAGTCGCCGAAACTCTAATTGTGTGCGGATAGAACGATATAACCCGCTTTACTGAAGCAGGGGGGGAATATTCGCTTCGCTTTTGGTGTGAACGCACCATAACAGACTGATCAACAGATACACACATTTGAAAAAAATCCTGTATGTGTAACATACAATAAAGGTCTTCTGATTCTGAAATGCAAAGCTCAAAATGTCAAACACGTCACCACAGAGTCTGAAGACTAGTTCAGTATGTTGTGTTGTTCACCTGAAAGCTAGATGTTGCTGGGGTCTCACTTAGAGCTTGGAACAAAGCGAGTTGGGCCTACGTGTTCCTACGTGTTCCTACGTGGTCAACATCCTGATAAGAATCCTTGTCCAGTAGACTGGACCACGGTGAGTCACAACGATGCAGCTCGAGTCCTCACTAAGACAGGAGCACATCACTCGTGCTGTGAGGTCTTTACACTGTCTTCCTGTCCAACAAAGGCCAAGTGCACTCACACACACATTCTCATCTCATGATTGTCGTTAAAAAGTAGTATTTGCGTGATCATATTGTAAGAAATGAATAAGTAGAGGTTATGCAACAATCACATGCAGCAGTCCCGTCAGCTGTACGTTATTTAAACTTTGTTTCATATTGTAAGAGATTCACATTTAGATGTATATGAAACAGGGATATGTGTTTGCATTTGGCAGATATTTGTGTATCAGTGAGGGGATATATTTAGCCATTAGCGTTGAAATTGACTATTGCATTTGCGGTAAATCCTGCAGTCGTATGTCACACAACCTGCCCTCAATCCCCAGAGAGAAGAACAATCATTTTAAAATGCTTTTTGCTTGTGAAAGGGATATGAGGGGGATTTCAGATCTCTGAGTGCACTCTGAATTTTTCTAAAATAGTAATGCAGCATCATATTGACCTGTGAAAATGAGATTTTAGTAGCTGCCACTCTTTATTTTTCCCTTAATCTGATCTGAGAAGAAATTTGAATAATACATGAAAACGTATTATAATTTAGACATTTGACAACGTAAATATATAGATTTGCAAAGTACACGCATTTACCTTATATGTCCACATTGGTTTGTCTTCCTGATCTTCATCTGAATGGTACTGCTAATGCATGATGAGAAGCACAAGCACATCAATGCAACGTGGCTGCACACTGTCAGTTATGACTACTGTATTATATGGATATTACCGTTTGTTCATGTTAGCAGCCTCTATGTCAGTCTCTGTGTGACAATGTTTACCTGACAAAATCTATCTGCTCATCGTGGATGATTTGGTGAATGATGCCAGTAATAACATAGAAGTTTTAAATGTTTTACCAAATATGTACATCATAGAAATCTCAGCTGTATATATTCTGTACAAATAGTATTTGTTCAAGGTTAGGCATGTTGTACTATTACTTGAATCACTAACTACCTCATTCTGTTTAAAAACCCTCGGGATGAACATCCAACTATACTATTGGCCGGACAGATGTTTCCAGGCATTAATGGTGGACCTCACCCCTCCTACGGTGATCTCCTCATAGAGTGTAAAGCCACAGCTGCTATGTATTCCTCAATAGAAAAGACATGAAACACAAAATGTCGTCGGAGGAACTTGTTGGAATTAAAATATAAATCTTCACCTCGTGTGAGGAGGGTCATTGTGAGTAACGCAGGCTTTATTAACGCTCTGTGTGGGAGCTATTATTTAGTTATTTATCCTTGAACATAGTTTGCTTAATTGTTTGGGTCATTGGCTCACTAATTGGGTAATGCTATGGGCACCTGGGGGTTACTTAGGGGCATAGCCAGGTGGACCAGCATGCACCTGGGGGTTACTTAGGGGCATAGCCAGGTGGACCAGCATGCACCTGGGGGTTACTTAGGGGCATAGCCAGGTGGACCAGCATGCACCTGGGGGACCAGTGAGACAGAGGACAGCACTGCATAGGAATTATTGTGTGTGTGTGTGTGTGTGTGTGTGTGTGTGTGTGTGTTAATGTGTTTGGGTGGATTCTATGAAATGAATAAAGAACAAGACAAGAAGGCCTGGACAATGCGACAATGCAGAGTCGACAGCAGAGGGGAGGGTGTCCAGGGTGTGGACGGCCTGCAGAGACCTCTCCTGACTGTAGAGTAGAAGATTATCACACCGGTGGCTGATAAAAAGATCAAAATTACAAAGAAAAAACGCTGCTATTCTTTTATTATTAGCCTTTTCAATCGTGGGAAGTACAATGGAGCACACTGAAAAATGTTTCTGGTCCTCATGCATCAGATTGAATCGATAAAGCAGCAACAGGATCAACGCGGCTCTATAGGACAGGCG
The DNA here is from genome assembly GCF_964276395.1 of Gasterosteus aculeatus. NCBI lineage: Eukaryota > Metazoa > Chordata > Actinopteri > Perciformes > Gasterosteidae > Gasterosteus > Gasterosteus aculeatus. The sequence continues at coordinate 352,616 of NC_135700.1, forward strand.
GTCCAGCAAAGTGAGCTGGATAGAGCCGTGACTGATGGATTGAATCAACCTTTTACAGACGTTCAATTCAATTCATTTTATTTTGTATAGCCCAAAATCGCAAATTACAAATTTGCCTCAGAGGGCTTTACAGTCTGTACACATACAACATCCTCTGTCCCGAAACCCACCATCGGCACAGGAAAAACTCCCCAAAAAACCCTTCTAAGAGGGAAAAAAGGGAAGAAACCTTAGTGAGAACGTCAGAGGAGGATCCGTCTCCTGATGGACAGACTACAATGATGTCATGTGTACAGAATGAACAATGTATAATACATATGACAGAAATGACAGAAATGATTCAAGTAACTGTGAGTAGTAAACCAGACGCACAGCAGGACCACTGCAGGGGCAACCACCATCAGATAGAACCACCATCAGATAGAACCACCATCACATAGAACCACCATCACATAGAACCACCATCAGATAGAACCACCATCCACAGAAGCCTGTGGGGAGGGAGAGCACAGAGACTTTAGGAAAACAAACAACAAATTGTAGCACTTAAATTGTACTTACAACGTCACTTATCTATAGCAAATTTTAAATTGGCCTATTTGATGAAATTGCACTTTCTTGTTTCATGCTCTTCTGAGTTTGTACCCCTATAGTTGAATGCACTTATTGTAAGTTAACGTAAAGGGTAATGTTAGGTTATGATGACAGTAATATGATTAATATTTAAATTAATAACGATGATGGAGGTGCAGGTGTCAGCAGGTGTCAGGACCAGGGTCCAGAAGGAACCACGATCTACGGACACCTGATAGGGGAGAAAGCACAAAAAACTCCCGGAAAGAAGCTGAATTAGTCATGTGCATTAATAAAACGTGGATTATTGTAGAACGGGAGCGTGAGAGAGGAGCTCGGTGTGTCCTAAGTCCCCCAGCAGTCTAAGCCTATAGCAGCTTAACTAAGGGCTGGTCCGGGCTAACCTGAGCCAGCCCTAACTATAGGCAGAATCAAAGAGGAAAGTTTTAAGCTTTATCTTAAAAGAGCTCAAAAGAGGAGCTTGATAACTGAAGGCTCTGGCCCCCAGCCTACTTTTTAAAACCATAGGAACAGCAAGTAACCAGCATCTATGGAGCGCAGCTGCCTTGTAGGGACCCCCAGGAGGTCTGCAGAGGTACTGCATGGGGGGGCCTGCAGTGATCTTTCCTGACTGAAGGTGTACAGGTCCAGTATGGAGACCAGACTGGAGCCAATGATTCTCTCTGCAGACCTGGGCCCGGTTTCTCAAAAGGTTTAATCCGGATAAAATTGATCCGGATTTAGTAATCCTTTTTTTTGCGATCCGTGATCACGTAATCCAGTTTACTTTTGAGCCAGTTTTTCAAAGCAACATTGGATTGAATCAATCTGATCCGGATAGGAACTTTTCAGGATCACCAAATCTGGATAACCAGTGCTCAAACAGGATAGGAAACTATAGATATGTAAAGAGCAACAGGTAGAATAGCCAGTCTGGGGTCAATATAAGTTTATTTTTATTTGAAATGAAAACACACACATTTAAAAAAAACTAAAAACAAGAAAAACCCCACTCCATCCTCTTCCAGTCCGCTCATCTGAGACCTACAACACAAACACTGTACATTGAGGATATTTATAACAAGTTTCAAATATAGATGTATTGAATTTAAAAAAAGACGTAATGTCAAATACTCCACAATAATTTCAGACTTCCTCATCTGATGTGGAGAGACCAGCTTGTCTGAGCGTAGCCTTTAGGAGGCAGATCTCAAGTCTGGCCTTGGTTTGCTGCAGTTTGGTCAGAGTCAGTTGTTCCTCTGCCAGCTGAAGCTGTGCTTCTGCCCTTTTAGTCTCTTTTTGCAGAAGTGCCTTGTAATCATCATCTTTGTTTGATGAAGGGCGCTTCAAGCCTTTCCTCTGAGATCCTGTGGCAACGACCACTGGCTCAACCAAAGAGGATCCACCTTCTTCCTCAGGAACAGAGCTGAGATTCAATATAAATGCGCTCTCTGGATCAGCCTCAGGAGGAACTGGCAGATTCTCCTCCTCCTCCTCAATCCAAGGCTCGCCATCCCCTACAACACCTTGATTACCATGGAGAGCTTGTGACTTCTCACCTCCAATGATGTCGAGGACCACATCTGTGTAATCTCCCCTCTTGTTGCCGGTTTGTGGGTTTTTGGCTTCAGCATGGTCCTTCGTTGCCCTGGCCTTAAGATTCTTCCACCGCAATTTGATTGTCCTCCTCTGGCCAGACCCTATGGCATTCACATTTTCTGTGATTAAAATCCAAACATCATTCATCATCATTCATCATTCATTCATTCATCAGTCATTTTTCTTTTTGTTGGTATCCTTAGCAGAATTAAAACTTCCCACTATTGTTCCATAATGGCACGGAACACCCTCTAGAAGTGCATTGGTTTCAGCAGCAGTGAAGTTACAGCTTCTTGATTCCATGGTTCCGTTGCTTTACTATAGTGAACATTGTTCAGCAATTATAGGCCTTGGGTCCAATTGCCTCAATTGAACACAAGCCAAAACTAATCAGTTGTAATCGGTGTGTTTGAAAAGACCAATTACACAGCCATATAAATCAGCCTTTCTCAGAGGATTCACAGAGACACAGTGAAATGTCAGGTGTTGTCCACCGCCACCACCACTTTGCCAGGAGAGAACACCGTCAAAGAGTGTATGTTGAACGTACCAAGCCACTGGAGCGATACACCCCTGAGGAACTGTATGTCCGGCTTCGCTTTGGGAAGGCTGATATGGAGTACCTTGTGAACCTTCTCAGGCCAAAACTTCAACACAGAACCCAAAAGAGTCACAGTCTGTCTGTGGAAGACCAGATCCTCATTGCTCTCTGATTTTATGCATGTGGGACTTTCTATCAAGTTGTTGGTGACTATATGGGAGTGGTGAAATCAGCTGTGTGTGATGTGGTGAGAGATGTGTCAATCTTACTGGCCAGCCTGGTCAATGAATTTGTTTCTTTTCCGAAGGACAACCAGATTTCTTTTGGGGAATATGCCCAATACTATTAGAGCAATAGACTGCACACATGTGTGTATACAAGCACCTTGTGAGAATGAATGAGAGTTTATAAACAGAAAGGGGAGGCACAGCATCAATGTCCAACTTGTGTGTGATGCTGACCTCATCATCACCAACTGCGTTGTCAAGTGGCCTGGGTCTGTCCATGATGCACGCATCCTGAGGGAGAGCGCTCTATATAGAGACCTCCAAACCAACCGACCCGATGGCATTATATTAGGAGACAGCGCCTACCCACTCCTACCATGGCTGATGACTCCTTTTCTAACAGCAAATACACCGGCGCAGGCACGCTTCAACACTGCTCATTGCAGAGCAAGATGTGCGATTGAGCGTTTAAATGGAGTTCTTAGGAGGCGCTTTGCATGCCTTAACTACCTGAGAGCGGAGCCACAGAAAGCGTGCAACATAACCCTTGCCTGTATTGTCCTGCACAACATCGCTACCAAGCGCAACGCCCCTCTCTGTGCTGACAATGATGCACCTGAGCCCCTTGGAGACCCTAACCAACCTCCTGCATTCTGCCAGAACGAGCAAACCGGACGTGCAACAAGGGACGCAATAGTTAGACACTATTTCTGATTTGGATTTGTTTTGGATTTCAAAAATCAGTGATTGCCATTCTTTGCATTTTTTGGTTATTCTGTAATCATTGCATGCATCACTAATAAATATTCTAAAAACAAAAATATTTTCGATTGTGATGAATATATATATCAATAAGTGACATAATCAAATATATTGTTTTTGGTCAATTTTGACAGCTGATCTTCTCTGGTCCCACTTGGTGGCCGATCCAAACCACACAGTGACGATACACTGGATGATATAAATATAAATAAAAGTATTGAATACATTATTGATTACAGCTTGAAACATGTTATAATCTTCATAATTTTCCTATATAATCCACTGAAAGCTGAGCATTGAGGTAAGACTCATAATTACCACGTTCCCTGAATGCAGCACCAATGTTAGCAAGCGGGCGTGGCTAACGTGCACCATCAACTTCCGGGGATCAGGGTGAGTTGCTAACGCGCACATCCATGGAAATAAATGCTTGTTGTCAAAGTAACGCCGTGTTTTACTCTTGTGACACGTTGTGTTGGCAGCGCGTGAATACTGACTCGTGTTGTGTCTCCGCGTGTGTGTGTGTGACCAGGGCAGCGCGTGCGCTAGCAGCGTGTAGCTGCTCTCTGGGTAACACGCGCCGTACAGCGGACCTGTCACACGGTGCGTAGTGCGACACTGACTCTGTCCTCTGTCCTCTGTCCCAGCTGCTCGCCATGGGACCCCCCACGCTGGACAAGATCCGCGCGCTGCAGAGGAACCCCCGAAACATCCGGAACCTCTGCATCCTGGCGCACGTGGACCACGGTGAGCGGGATCTGTGTACCACGTGTACTGTGTGTGTGTACTCCACGTGTACTGTGTGTGTACTCCACGTGTACTGTGTGTGTACTCCACGTGTACTGTGTTTACCACGTGTACTGTGTATGTGTGTGTGTACTCCACGTGTACTGTGTTTACCACGTGTACTGTGTATGTGTGTGTGTACTCCACGTGTACTGTGTTTACCACGTGTACTGTGTATGTGTGTGTGTACCACGTGTACTGTGTGTACCACGTGTACTGTGTGTACCACGTGTACTGTGTATGTGTGTGTGTGTGTACCACGTGTACTGTGTGTGTGTGTACCGTGTGTGTGTGTACCACGTGTACTGTGTGTGTACCACGTGCACCGTGCGTACTGTGTGTGTACCACGTGTACTGTGTGTGTACCACGTGCACCGTGCGTACCACGTGTACTGTTTGTGTGTGTGTACCACGTGCACTGTTTGTGTGTGTGTGTACTGTGTGTACCACGTGTGTGTGTGTGTGTACCACGTGTACTGTTTGTGTGTGTGTACCACGTGTACTGTTTGTGTGTGTGTACCACGTGTACTATTTGTGTGTGTACCACGTGCACCGTGTGTACACCGCGTGCACGTACCACGTGTACTGTGTGTGTGTGTGTGTGTGTGTGCACCACGTGCATGTACCACGTACACCGTGTGTACACCGTGTGTGTGTACCACGTGCACCGTGTGTGTGTACCACGTGTACTGTTTGTGTGTGTGTACCACGCGCACGTACCACGTGCACCGTGTGGGTGTACTCTGTGTGTGTGTGTGTGTGTGTGTGTGTGTGTGTGTGTGTGTGTGTGTGTGTGTACGATTGTAAATGAGCAGAGGTGGAGGAATTGATTTCATGTGTGATGATCTGTCCCAGTGTGTGTTTTCATTCATTAGATATTTTCTCTTTGTGTCAGTCAGAATGTGTCACGCACGTCAATCATGTGGATCGCTCTGACTGTGTGCAGGTAAAACCACTTTGGCGGACTGCTTGGTGGCGACTAATGGCATCATCTCGAGCCGCCTGGCTGGGAAGGTACACTGAGCCGCTGTGTCTGCTCTGCCATGTCCTGCTAACGTGTGCTGTGTCTGCTCTGCCATGTCCTGCTAACGTGTGCTGTGTCTGCTCTGCCATGTCCTGCTAACGTGTGCTGCGTCTGCTCTGCCATGTCCTGCTGACGTGTGCTGCGTCTGCTCTGCCATGTCCTGCTAACGTGTGCTGCGTCTGCTCTGCCATGTCCTGCTAACGTGTGCTGCGTCTGCTCTGCCATGTCCTGCTAACGTGTGCTGCGTCTGCTCTGCCATGTCCTGCTAACGTGTGCTGTGTCTGCTCTGCCATGTCCTGCTAACGTGTGCTGTGTCTGCTCTGCCATGTCCTGCTAACGTGTGCTGCGTCTGCTCTGCCATGTCCTGCTAACGTGTGCTGCGTCTGCTCTGCCATGTCCTGCTAACGTGTGCTGCGTCTGCTCTGCCATGTCCTGCTGACGTGTGCTGTGCCCGTCTGCAGCTGAGGTACCTGGACAGCCGGGAGGACGAGCAGAGTCGAGGCATCACCATGAAGTCCAGCGCCATCTCCCTGCACTACAGCAACGGTGCGCCCTCTCATCCAGTATCCTTCCACCTGTTAGTCTTTGTCCTCTTCTTGTGATGTGATTCTCAGATGGTCTTCATGTTTAAAGGGAATCTGAGCGAGAGACAATGTATTTAAGCAACTGAACACATTGTAATCTATAATATATCTATTAATCTGACTTCATTTGAATACTGTTGAGATGCTTCGCTCGCCATCACCGCCGTCCTGCTGCCAAAGCGTCATTACACTTGAATCTCACACACACACACACACACACACACACACAGCAGAGACTGAGCGCCTGTGAGTTAGCTGGTATCCAAGGAAGTAGCCAGCAGAACTAGTGTTTATGTCCATGTTGGATAGCTGTCTCTATGGAGATAAGCCACGCCCCTTCTCCAGAGACACTAGTTAGAGTTGGCTTTGCTTTTGGTGTGAACGCAGCATGAGTGACGTCAGGCGACAAACAACCAGGGTGAAAGGAACTTTATTAACATGCGTGATGCTCACGTGAGCTGCGTCATGATTGTTCGTTCTCACCAACGGACCAATTACACGCCACTATTTAAATATTGCCACCGCAAGGGATTGTGGGACGGAATGATTCCCTTTTGGTAACGGATGGTCCAGTGGTTCCTATGCTGAAGGAGCCAAGTGAGGAAGCATTGAGGCTCCTTTCCTTAGTTTTGGTTCTATTCTCTAATGCGATCAGTAGTGACAATCAACCAAAACCGCCTTCAGAAGGACTTTATGAATATCCCCAATCCACAGGAAGGAAACCCTCCAGTTTAGATTATTCAATCAATACATCGAAAGCTTTGTCACACATTTCTTTCCTTTATATGGTGTCTTTCAGTTTCTTGAGTATATTTTGGTATTGCGAATGAATATGAGAGCAGGATGTGACGCATGGACCTGGAGTGAAACGTGGTTCTGTGCTCAGGGGACCAGGAGTACCTGCTGAACCTGATCGACTCCCCCGGTCACGTGGACTTCTCCTCCGAGGTGTCCACCGCTGTGCGTCTTTGTGACGGGGCCGTCGTCGTAGTGGATGCTGTGGAGGGAGTGTGTCCACAGGTACTGTACGCCTGGTCAGTAGATCCATGAGATCATCTGAGGTTTGGGTTCCTCTGTCCTCTGCGCAGTGAGGAGCGGGTGCTGGTTAACGTAGTTCTCGGCACGTGTTGGCTGCCGGCAGCTGGGACATCACATGTCATTTAGCCTTCATCCAAAGCCACTTACTCCGTATAAGTGCAGAATACAAAGAACAAGGAGGTGCAATTTCATCAAATAAGCCGATTCACAGCTAAAGGGTTCCATTCGATCTGGTTTACATAAATCACCATCTGCGGTTTCCCTCAATAACTTTATCGTGGATACAATTAAAGTGTGAGCGAGAAGACTTCCTTCATCATTCAGCGTCACGTCAACTCGAATAGTTAAAAAGAACTGAACTAATTAAACAGGACAGTTTATTACTAAGTAAGAAACATAATCCACACACATCGGTTTCCAAACAGGAAGTCCCTGTTTTGCATTTAGAACATGGAACTTTACACCACGAGTCCCTGTGAGATGATCTGCTCTCTGACGCACAAATCATCACATTCAGTCATTATGAGCTTATTGTAGAGTTTCCACAACGCTTCTGGAAACCTGCACTCCAACCAGTAGATGAAACCAGTAGATGAAACCAGTACACCCTCCCTCATTCAATTGAATAAGTATTTCTACCATTTCTAGATGTTCTCCTCTGAAGCAGCACAATACTCGACCTCGCTGAGATCCAAAGGTAACAGGAATAAAACCAAGTGGAGAAGATTCAGCCACCAGAAGGGCCCTTTGATCAGAAAGACATTGTGGGAGTGTTGTGGTGCAATAACTGAACAATTGTGTTCCCAAACTGATTGAATGAATCCAAGGTCTGCGTTGTGTGTAGACCCAGGTGGTGCTCCGTCAAGCGTGGTTGGAGAACATCAGGCCCGTCCTGGTCATCAATAAGATAGACCGACTTATCGTGGAGCTGAAGCTCACCTCCCAGGAGGCCTACACGCACCTGCAGAAGATCCTGGAGCAGGTGAGGGTCCATGCAACCAGCAACAAGGGCTCAGTCGTCTGTGACCGGGCGGCTTGTTGCTCCATGAATTAGATCATCGTCTCATTCAACGCAGAAAGTGAGTTTGTGTTGGAAAACCCAAATTCAGTATCTCAGAAAATGAGAATCTTGTGAACACGTTGAATGTTTTTGGGAGACGCTGAGTGTCCGCGTTGGCTTCAGAGCGCCGTCCTGCGTGATGGAAGCCGGGTGCTTCTGCAGGAGGTCATGCGGTGCTGATGGAGACCGTTTGGCTCGTCTGGGTCACCTTTGCACTGCGCAATGTGGACGGATCAGGAATAGCAGCTACTGTTACTGAAATAATGCATTTTATTATTAGCAAAGTCATCTGGCGGGCCGAGCTGGAGCCCCTCCCGCGTGCTACATGTGGGCCGTGGGCCGTATGTTTAATGAAGGGGTGCCCACCAGCTACTTTTCAATCGACCAATTCGCGGCGATACGATATCTCATGGTGGGATTTCATAAAGCATAATCATCCACATTATAGCAAGGTCTCCCCTGTGTGAATATGAGGTTGTAATTCATTGAGATGTCCGTGTGCACGTTGCTCTCTGTAGGTGAACGCAGTGACGGGGACTTTGTTCACCTCCAAAGTCCTGGAGGAGCAGGCGGAGAGGGAGGAGGAGGAGGAGTTGGGTGGAGACCAGGCGCGTGACTGGAGCAGCAGGCCGGAGGAGGCAGACGACTCGCTGCTCTACTTCTCCCCCGACCAGGGAAACGTGGTGTTTGCCAGCGCCATCGATGGGTGGGGCTTCAGGTGAGGCTCCGTGTTCCGAGTGCGCTTCCACTGGCGCTCTGTAGGCGGCTCGATGGCTGCAGTCTGCTGCGTGGAGGAGCACCTCTCTGCTCCACGGGACGGCCACAGCACTTCCACACCGCACACACGTTTCCCAGAAAAACACTCTGAGAATGATCACATGAGAAGTGTTGGTTCAACTTGAAAAATAAAACCCCACCTGTATGTAACTATTCATAGCTGTTACCCTCAAGTTGAGCTTTGGGGCTTCTTGTTTCCACTGATCATCTGAGATGTTTCTACAGCCTGATTGGAGTCGACCTGTGGTGATCTCATCGCCTCCCCTCCCATATAACATCTGAACACACAGTTTACACTTGTAGAGAACATGATGTCATGGCTCTCTTGAGTTTCCACTTATTTCTACAGCTTTGTCACAAACATTCATGTAGTTTGGTTCTTTTATGACTTTATGATGAGTCAACAGAAAAGTTCTGCTGGGTCAGAAATATACATACAGCAACGTGACTTTTAGTGACTTATAACGTTGTATCAATGAAATGAGCCTCATGGCCTCTTGTGAGTGATTGAGTGACAGCTGGTGACTCTGAGGCCATTTAAATAAATCAATGGGAAAGTCAAAGGAGTAAAATCATTGAATTGAACAAGTCAGGAAAGTGACTTGGAGCCATTTCAAAGCAGCTGCAGGTCCCAAGAGCAGCAGCCAACACTTGTTTGTAAGTATGAAGTGCACGGCGCCGCTTTGTCACCATCAGGAAGAAGAAAACCACCTGCTGAGAGAACATTGGTCAGGAGGGTGACGAGTAACCAGAGAGCAGATCTGCTGCTGGAACAGACCAGCGTGTTTGCATCTCCATGGACGGAGAGGCTGCCGTGCAGGAAGGAAGCTCCTGCTCCAAAAGCGGCATGTGGACAATGCAGAAGAAACAAGTTCATGTCAGAAAGCCATCAAATTTAACTGAACTGCACCAATTCTGTGAGGAGAAGATTCAATGAAGCTTGTGGATGGCCGAGGGACATGTGACCAAATACTAGCACTGCTGTATGTGTATTTCTGACCCAGCAGGTTGTCACTGTTTCTGTTGACCCATAATAAAGTCCTAAAAGAACCAAACCTCATGAATGTTTTTGACACAAAGTGTAGAAATAACGGGAAGCTCAGGAGAGCATCAATGACATTATGTTCTTTATGTGTATGTAAACCTTTGACCACGACTGTATGTGTGACTGCAGATACACACACGTTCTCTCAATGACTACATACAAGTAGGGCTGCATTTTAAAATGAGAGACATGAAATAAAATACTTCAATTCATGAATTTCCGGGTTCTGTTTCTCATCTGGACTCGACAGTCTCAGCCAATAGGAAATAGTCGCTGTAAACCGTGTGTCTATTGGTGCTCCGTCGTCGTCCCTCCTCCATTCTGGATTAAATGTCCTACTTTCATGGTCCATTTGTTCCTCACGTCTCACTTTCTTTTTATTCCTGCCGTCTTTTTACTTTGAGACGATATTGTCGTGCCTGCAATGCACGGACGCGATTGGTCGAGTGGTGTCACGTGGGACGGCTTACCTCGCATGCTATTGGTCTGTGCCACTGTCCTATGGACGACCAAAGCTGCTTCCTCGGGTTTTAAATCTCCACCGCTGGTTTTAGCTCCAGGTCCGGATGTGACGGCTTCTAGGTCCATATGCGGCCCTCTGTCCGCCAGTCAGTGACCTCTGACCCAGAGTCCTATCAGCGTATAATGCTGATTAGCGCCCTCTGACGTATTCTCCACGCGTCACCAGGCGTTTTTCTTGTCCTTTTACCGTGCACGGCCAGCGAACACCGAGCGCGCGACTACTACCCCCCCCATGGTTGGGGACCACTACTCTAGAGCCCCTTCTAGTGGACACTTGGTGGTACTCATTGTGTGATGTAACCTTCAGACACTCCGACCTACCGTCGCCCATTTGAGGACTTTCAAAGTAAAATGCCTGTCGGTCTGACTGAGGGATCTGTGTCCTTCTACACCAAGTTCATAAAGAAACGTTTACGTATTCAAGCAGAGAACCTGCAGTCACTGTTCCTCCTGATTAAAAGGCGATGCCTCTCTTCTAAGTGAACCTGCATGTAAGATGTAAAAGGCAAACGGTTTGGTTTGTTTTCTTGTAGCATCCAGCAGTTTGCCCACATCTACAACCAGCGAATGGGTATCAAGGCGGAGGTGCTGCTCAGAACGCTGTGGGGAGATTTCTACCTCGATGCAAAAGCAAAGAAGATCATGAAAGGAGCTCAGGTAACGTTTCTCCCCTTTGACCTTTCTGTCTAATATCACAGCAGATGGCACGACGTTTTGTGATATCTAACATTAAGTTGAGATAATCCTGGTTTAGAGCTCATGCTTTTTTGAGATTCAGAGTTTGTTAAAGCATTGTGCTGTTTGCTGTTGAATTCAAAGAGGAGTGTTCACCGCTCGCCGGCCAACCTGCTCTACTGGCCGCAGAGTGAAGGCCGGCGCACTGGTTTCACTTCCTGGTTGTAAAGTCCTGCGTGTGTTGCAGAGCGATTCACCTCCAGAACAACAGGTGGAGTCACGTGTTTTGTTGAAGACGACCTAGAGAGTCACGTCTCTGTGTGTGGAAGTCGCTGGTGGGTTTATTTATGTATCATAGACTTTAGAGTAGAGAGGAAAGGGGGTCCGGGGGGCTCCGGCAGGGTCGTCCGCCTACGGCTTACTTTCTCATCTTCAGAACTCCCTTCAGGAATATCCAACCTTCACTTATCACGACCGCCACGGAGCAAATACCAGCGGAACGGATTTCATCTCCCAATAAATTAGCATTGATCTCTGTGAAATACCGCAGATGAATTTAGACCACTGTACGTCTTCCCCAAGCTACTCTGGAGCTGAAGACGTCTCTGTCCCCTGTGGACTGAGTGGGCGTCTCCGTGGTGGATTTACCTCACAGCCAACTCTGTTTTAGTACCTTCAGAACAAAAATCAGATTATAACAAGTTACAGAGCAAAGGGGGATAATAAAAAGTGTTGAGAACTAAGACCAAACAGACACGTCCAGAGATTTTAATCTACAGCTTCTCCATCAGCGTCCAGCACAAAGCACCAACCGTCTCCGGTCAAACTGCCCCTGTTATGACGGCAGAACGAGCCCAGAAGTTAGAGATATTTGTGAAAAAGTGTGTTGGAAGAATATGTAAGGAGGATGAGATGTTTATATGTTATGTATAATGTCATGTAGGCCTGTAGGCTTGACTGAATGAAACTGTGTGATGGTGTTTGAACAGATGTTGTTCTGCGATTGGGACACTAGACGACGGATGGTGGACTGGAGCTCAGCAGCACTGACACTGGAGGGGTTGTTAGCTCGTTGACGGTAGCAAATAAGGTGCGTGTGTTATTGTATTAGTTATTACGTCAGTGCCTTATATGTCACAGTGGAGCTGGATTTGTTTTGCGCTCAGCCTTCTGACCCTTTTCTCTGCTGTGGCCAGCGGGGATTTTCTCCACGGAGATCTTTGCTTACCTGAGACAACTTTTACGTCATCAATAAGAGACGGAATTGAAGCGTTCTACAAGCTCATAGACAGAGATGCAACTTCGGTAAGAATAGTTGACAGGTGCTTTCAGTGATGGAACGCTTGTCTGGATTTGTGTGCAAGGACAACAACCTTGGAAATGTTTGAGTTATGCTGCACATATTTATTGGATGCAAATTGAGTTCATCCAATGATGTATTTTTTGCGTGTAGATTGAGTTGAAGGAACATATTTCTATATTTGATTAATGGTATCTATTCATTTGGGATGAACTTGGCCAAAGGAGTTGGACTAAAACTATTGAATCCTGTTTCATGACTGGTCTTGGGTTGATTTGTGTCTACACGTGTGTGTTGGATGGAAATCCTGCACACAAAACATTTGAGTTCATCCAATGACTTTTTGGAGTGTACAGTAGTTGACTTCACTAAGATTTCCAAGCTTAGACAAAAGTTCTGCCAACTTAAATTATATTGTTCACCTAATAGGGACATTGTCCTTGTCCTTGTGAGGCTAAACAGGTTCTGAACAAGCGGTGGAAGTAAACCACAATGAGGTCAGTCTGGCGTTGCGTACACAGATTTAAACTGCTGTGTCACATCACAAGTGGCTGTTTTCCATGAGCTCTACGCACAATGAGCCCAGTTAAGTTACACACACTGGACAACATGTTGCACCTCTGGTGGACTGGCAACACACATCTTGTGAACGTGTTGTACAGCAAGAACACTGAACTGCCACTGACTGCAACGCAGAATTCCACACATTTTCATTTTACAGGCAACCAGGACACACAATGTATGCATGTGTGAGTATGTACATCCCCTTAACTTATACCTGAGTAATAACAAAGTTTAATAGCTAAAACACTGAATATTTTGAAGTAGCAACTTGCATTTCCAAGTTCTGTGAATGTCCAAGTTGACTTTCATGCTAAACCATGAGGACTAACTCAAGAGAAAAGAAGCGTCATGTCCTGCCTGGCTTCCCCATTAAAAGCACAGCCAAGTTCTCCTGAATGGCTTCAAAGGTAAACCTCATCTCCTCGGGATGACCAGTGTTCCCGGCGTACAGAAAGCGGTCATGAAGCTACATCTCAGGCACTGTGCTGTCTGAGGCATTGATTAAGAGAGGAACAATTAAACACAACTCATTTCACTTTAACTTTAAATGTAGTATTATTCTAGCAAACATATTTGTGGTAAGATTTTAAATTGACATGTAGAGTCAAATCTCTTTGGTTTTGGAGCGTTCATCACACATGATGTTCAGAGACTGTGGGAGTGATGAAAATCCAACAATTATGTTTTTAACAGATCCATGCCAGGATAAGCAGTGTAGTTATGGCGATGGTTTAAATAGAACAAGCTTTTGAATCCGTCTGCAGCTTTTTGGGGTTCAGCTATATTACTGAAGTCTATTTCCTACAGTTTCCAAACACAATTTTGTTGTGTTGCTCCGCAGAAAAGTGGGCGAAGGTACTGCAGGTGGGCCGCGAGAGGTCATTTACAATAACGTTTTTTCATTCTCAATTTTTAAAAGTTTAAAATTAATATTAAAATATTTATGACGCGGCACATTAGTTATGTGGAACATTAGTTGATGAAGCACAAACAATTTAAACGGACAGATTAATAAAACAATAAGGCTCTCGCTGGAAACGGCTGCTCTTGTCCGCCTGTCGTTGTTCAACAAACGCGGCGCCCTCTTGTGGTATTAAAGTCAATATACCGCATTGTCCGCACTCCAAGGCGCACTTAAAAGGCTTTAACTTCCTCAAAAACGACAGTGCCTTATAATCCGGAGCGCCTTATATATGGATCAATTGGTTAATGGGTTGATCCATACTGGTTGTACACGATTTAAGGCGTGGATGGCGAGGGGGGCGGCGGGAGCGGACGCACCTCGCGGCATCGATCGGACCCTGAACGCACCGTCTCCACCTCACTGTCAGAAAGAACAACAGCGAGCGCGTAGAAAACTCCTTTGAGCGCGAGCAGAGATTCTCCTCGTGAGCAACGAAGCTCACGTTTCGCAAGCGAGCAAATACCTCGCGGAGACGGACTTTTGCTCGCGGATGTTTGATTATGGTTAAATTCGTAAGGTCATTTAATCATTATGTTTTGATCAGAGTTGTGATTAAAGGTTTGGGTGGGCCGCAAAAGATTTTCAGATTTCAAATTGGGCCGCGGCGTTCTTGAGTTTGGGAACCGCTGCAATAGGGACATCCCTGTCACATTTGTCAGCAGTCTTGATACGCATATCAAATTGAACAACTTTTGGGATATGATGAAACACCCCAAAAAACTGAAAAAAAACGAACGGAAACTTCAATTCAATTCATTTTATTTTGTAGAGCCCAAAATCGCAAATTACAAATTTGCCTCAGAGGGCTTTACAGTCTGTACACATACAACATCCTCTGCCCCGAAACCCTCCATCGGCACAGGAAAAACTCCCCAAACAATGAAAAAACCCTTCCCAGAGGGAAAAAAGGGAAGAAACCTTAGTGAGAACGTCAGAGGAGGGATCCGTCTCCTGATGGACAGACTACAATGGGAACATCACACAAAAATGAAAGCGGCCTACTTGGGGTACGGTTTATACTTATTTTACTAGCTATGATGTATCATAACTAGAAAGCGGTGACTTGGAGGCCATTGGAGTACAGGGAACTCCTCGTCATGTGCAGCATCCTGCTGGAAGACACTGGTCATGAAGGGATGGACGTGGTCAGCAACAATACTGTTCCCTTTCTATCATCTCCAGTGTGGCCATTCTCCTCTGACCTGCCCTGTGAACCCTAGAGATGGTTGTGTGTTTAAATCAGCTTTGTTTTCTCTTCATTCATCGTCATGTGTTCTTTTTCCCTCTCGCCATGTTCTAGGCCAAAGGAAAGAAGCCGCTGTTCGTGCAGCTGGTGCTAGATAACATTTGGAGTTTATATGATGCTGTTGTCACTAGAAGGTAGGTGGAAGACAAAGAACCTGACATACATCTTTGTTAATTGACACATTTCTCTCTATTAACATGGTGTTTTAGGCAGCAGTGTAAGATTACTTATTGAAAGAAAGCCATATGGATGCGATGGCACATGGAGCATGGCCACACATGGAGCGTCCTGGTCCATCAGTGACGGAGCACCGAGGTGTCCTCCAGCATGTAGAACTGTGGTATTTACAGTGGGGGAAAATAAGTATTTGAACCCCTGCCGATTTCGATCGTTTGGCCACTTGCAAAGAAATGTGTGATGTATAACAGAATATCAACAAAAAAATCCAGAAAACTGCATTTTATAACATTTATCACTTTATTTGCATTTGATGCAGAAAATAAGTATTTGAACCCCAAGCAAACAGCAAGAATTCTGTCTCCCAATGAGCAGTTATGTGCCCAAGCAGCACACAGATTAGTCCCAACAAGGTAACCTGATCTCAATAGGTGATGTGTATAAAAGAACCCTTTCCAAAGAATCATACTTCACACCTTCAACCTCACCACCATGGGCAAGACCAAGGAGTCCAAGGACGTCAGAGACCAAATTGTAGACCTGCACAAGAATGGAGTGAGTTACAGAAGCATCGGAAAGCCGCTCGGTGAGAGCCGCTCAACTGTTGGTGCAATTATTCGTGAATGGAATCAACATCAAACAACGGTCAATCGCCCATCTCGTCTCGTGCAGTACCTGGGATCAGCAGAAAGGTGCGGAATAACCCCAGAACTACACGGGGGAGCTCGTTGACTATCTCAAGACAGCTGGGACCACAGTCACCAAGCAAACTATGGGCAACACACTGCGCAGTAATGATTTAAGTCCTGCAGTGCGCGCGAGGTCCCCCTGCTCAAGAAGGCTGCTCAAGAAGGTACAGGGCCGTCTGAAGTCTGCCAATGGACACCTCAATGATTCCACGGAGGATTGGGAGAAGGTCATGTGGTCAGATGAGACCAAAATGCAGCTCTTTGGCATAAACTCGACTTGCCACGTTTGGAGGGGGAAGCTTGCGGAGTATGACCCCAAGACCACCATCCCCACCGTCATGCTTTGGGGCTGTTTCTCTGCTCAAGGTGCAGGTCGACTCCAATGCATCCAGGGCGCTATGGATGGGGCCATTTATGGTGCAATCATGGGCGAAAACCTCCTTCCCTCAGCCAGGAAGTTGAAAATGCGTCGAGGATGGGTCTTCCAGCAGGACAATGACCCGAAGCATACGGCCAAGGCAACAAAGGAGTGGCTCAAGAAGCAGCACATCAAGGTCATGGAGGCCTAGCCGGTCTCCGGACCTTCGTCCCATAGGAAATCTGTGGAGGGAGCTGAAGCTTCGCGTTGCCAAGCGACAGCCACACAACCTGAAGGATTTGGAGAGGATCTGCAAGAGGAGTTCACCAAAATCCCTCCTGGGTTGTGTATAAACCTGGTGACCAACTACAAGAAACGTCTGACGTCTGTGCTCTCCAACAAGGGTTACTCCACCGAGTATTAAGTAATGTTTTGCTTGGGGGTTCAAATACTTACTTTCTGCATCAAATGCAAATAAAGTCATAAATGTCATAAAATGCAGTTTTATGGATTTTTTTGTTTGTTGATATTCTGTTTCTCACTGTTAAAATACACCCATTATAATTATAATATAATAATTATATAATTATAATTATACATCACACATTTCTTTGCAAGTGGCCAAACTTGGAAAATCGGCAGGGGTTCAAGTACTTATTTTCCCCACTGTGTTTCAAATGGGATCACTTAATATTGATTTGTCTTTATGTAAAAACTAGCCAACAGTTCTTTGCGTTAAGTGATTTGAACTTGACTTAATAAATGTTCCATCTGACTCCTCCCCTTTTCTTTGCTAATCCGAATAATGATCCGAACCTGAGGTTTGTGATCCGTTGCAGCCCTGATGGTGGACCAACGTATTTCCTGCTGTGTAACTACAACACATCTATATGCAGGATTTATCAAACTAAATCATTTCGAAGAAAAGATTATCATTACAATTTATGTCACTTAACGTTAAATACATCTTACCAGAAACAACATAAACACATAAGTCACACCCTAACCAAGAATATCCTCCAATACTACAGCTTGTTTCTACTTGTGGATCAAGATGAACCAATGAAGTCTTGATTGTACCAGTTAATAAAGCACACGTGTACACAATCCATCCTGTTTGTGTGACCAGAGACAAGGAGAAGGTGGAGAAGGTGGTGACATCACTGGGGATAAAGGTGCTGCCCAGGGACTTGCGTCACTCGGACCCCAAAGTCCTGCTCTCTGCCGTGTGCAGCCAGTGGTTACCCGTTTCCCAGGCGGTGCTCTGTATCCTTCGTCTGGCATCGGCGATGGGATACTGGCCTCGGGGGTTTCTGCATCAGTTGGGGATGTTTGTCCATTTGGTGTCGAGTGTTCTTGAACAAAGATCGCAGTGATGGTCTGTGAGAAACTGCCCAGTCCCTTAGACATGGCGGCAGAGAGGGTCGAGAAGCTGATGAGCGTTGGAGCGCGGCGATTTGACTCGTTGCCTGAACAGACGCAGGAGTTGAAAAGAGGTAAGCAGACACACGCAGGCACCCCATGGCCCCAGCAGACATCCAGAGTCACTTTAAGAAGTGGCTTCAATCGGCTCGTGGGATTTCTGATGTCTGCTTGACTCCCTCCAGCCTTCCTCCGGTGTTCCAGCAGGGAGAACGAGCCGCTCATCATCTTTGTGTCCAAGATGTTTGCTGTTGATGCCGCGGCCTTGCCTCAGAACAGACAGAGGTGTGTATTTGTTTGGGTGTGCGTTTTCGTCCCACAACAGCTGTGTTGTATGTGTACGTGTACTTCCTCTCTAAACAACACATGGAATACGACCGTAACGTCTACAAAGCACCAACCAAGCTCTGCAGTCAGTAATAGGATCAACTTGACACGGTCACAAGTGAAGGAGCATCATCACACCCCCAAAGTGCTGATGTTCTGGTAGCTACTGGCTCTGACCTGGGACCTCTGGGGACGCGTCCCGGTGTGCTACCAATGCTTCTGATCAGGTGGTGGTCAAAGACAGCTGTGTGCTAAATCTTCTACAAGCACGGTCCACTGAGTCACCTCCTCCAGGAGCTTTCTTCAAAAGCAACTGCAATGTGCACAGGTCCTGAATGGACCTCTGATCTGCAACATAAGAACTTGTTCATAGAAACTGTTACAGGGTGATTGCCAAGGATGTCGGTAGTAACGACTATTAATTAAACCAGAGGCAAATTCATTCACTGATGACATCATTTACCCATTCACACCCATTCATTCACTGATGACATCATTCACCCATTCACACCCATTCATACACTGATGACATCATTCACCCATTCACACCCATTCATACACTGATGACATCATTCACCCATTCACACCCATTCATACACTGATGACATCATTCACCCATTCACACCCATTCATTCACTGATGACATCATTCACCCATTCACACCCTGATGACATCATTCACCCATTCACACCCATTCATTCACTGATGACATCATTCACCCATTCACACCCATTCATACACTGATGACATCATTCACCCATTCACACCCATTCATACACTGATGACATCATTCACCCATTCACACCCATTCATACACTGATGACATCATTCACCCATTCACACCCATTCATACACTGATGACAGGAGAACCACACACAGTGACACCTGCCCATCAGTCACTAACATTCACACACTGTAGTCACAGCTACAGGAGCCATGTTGGGTTAAGCGTGTTGCCCAAGGACACATTGACATGCGGGTCAGCAGAGCCTGGGATCGAACCCACAACCCTCTGATTGGAGGACGACCTGCTCCCCACTCACCCACAGTCACCCCGTATGTTGTATGTGTATGTTGTTACGACTCATTGCTTAATGAAAGAATATGGCTCAAATGAAGAAAGAGTCCAGGAGCTGGAGCCCATCGCACACGCTGGTTTTGCTCAGTCTCTCTTAGGGTAACAACTCTGCACTTCACACAGTCATAGATGATGAGTACGAGTAGCAGTAACCCAATCCGTGCACAATGACTTTGGACTTGTTCTATGAAGGACTATGACGCACCACGTTATGAACACGTTTATCTAAACGGTCCAGTCAGTGTCTTGAACGAATCTTTGGCGTTGGGTCAGCTGTTCTAAGCTGATTGGTGATGATTGTAGCAGAAAAACTCAGTGGACAAAGGCGATTTGTGTTTCCAATGTCTAATATGACGAATAAAAAGAAACCTGGTGGGAGAGCGGACGGATCTGTGCCCTCCTCGATCCAAACTACATGAAATAAAGCGAAAGGAAAAAGATGCAGCAAGAAACTGGGAATGTATTCAAAATCAACCACGCTGTCTATTCCTATCGGGAGGTTAGAGAAGGATTATTGCCGTGTTTCACTATATGTGTGCGCTTATCCACCCCCCCCCGCCCCTGTTTCTGGTGCAGGTTGCTGGTGCCGGAGGGTGTGGGGGGATTATTGGCTGTTGTGGACGCACATGCTTGTTTTCCTGCATGTTTCTGTCGTTTGTCTCCAGAGCAGCTGCAAGTGGAAATGGAGCCAGCTAAATGATACCCGATATTAGCAGGCCAAAGCTAACATTAGCACTAGGCCCGATAACGTTTGCTCCTCCTGCAGCGATTGCAGCCTTTACTCAACATGTGTGTGTTCAGGCCCCTGTCCCAGGAGGAGATGGCCCATCGCAGGGAGCTGGCTAGACAGAGACACGCGGACAGGATGGCAGCTGGCTGCGTGGACCCACCTGCCCGACCTGACACAGGTAAACTTCTCACCCATCTTATTTCATTCTATAAGTACACCACACTGTATATAATGAGCTGAGGAGAGGTAGGAGACTCAGCAGCAGAGAATGTAACCGTGACATATCTCCCCCAAGCTTCTGTCTCCCTGCCAGCGAAGATGGAGAGTGTGACACCAGAAGAGGAAGAGGAGCAGCAGACCTTCGTAGCTTTCGCGCGGGTCTATAGTGGAGTGGCAAAGAAAGGACAGCGAGTATTTGTTCTGGGTCCCAAGTATGACCCCGGCCAGGGCCTCAGCACGGTAAACCCAGTTATATTACAACCTTTAGAGGTAATATGTACAGATATTCTCTGTAAGTGTCTGATTCCTTAAACTTTGTTTGAGCGCTCAAGGGCCGCCGTGATTGACAGGTGATGACAGGGGGCGTGTGCCTGGTTGGGTCAAAGCATCCTAGTATGGGGGAGACTGGGTTCTTAGGATAATAACAATAATTAGCGTACTGGCTCTATATAATAGAAAATTGCACTGAATTTTATTAAATAAATATTTTCACCAAATTTTTGAATGGCTCCAATCCAATTTCACATATATTTTTCAATCTCCGAGAGGTTCTATTAAAACCACTGGACTGGACCAGTGGTTCCCAAACTGGGGCTGCGGTGGGCTAATAAGGGGGTCGCGGCTTTTCACGTACAGCCATGGTAAAAAATAATGAGACAAGCAGCATGAGAAAGACACAGTGGGACACAGGAAGATGCCAAACACCATCAGTGGGGTTCAGAGGCTTCTGTGAGGGCCGCTGTGTTCCATCATGCACCAGGGCGAGTTACAACATCGACAAACCTGGTTCACAGCGGAGCTCAGAAAGCTACGCCTGCAGGAGGAGTGAAAGTCACAATACAGGTTTATAAGGCGGTGAGATGCTAAACCACTACTCTGAGAAACTCAACAGTTGTCAGCAAGTGACTGCTTCGGTCTGGAGAGGCCTCACTAACTACAAGCCAAACCCCCCCACTCCATGAGTGACCTCCGCCTGCAGACGAGCTGAACCACTTCTACTGCAGATTCGATGGTCAATCTCCTGACTCCATCCAGCAGCTCCACCAACCTGACCAGCTGTCTTCTGTGTTTACAGACATCTTCAACACAAATCACAAGACTTACGTCTAGTTTGTGCTTCTGCCTTTTCAGAGACTCAAGGACACGCAGACGCAAGACCCCCCTGCGTGTCCCTTCACGCCTCCTTGCGTGCGTCGACCCATTTTTCTCGACTAGCGTGTAAAGCGACGCAGCGTCCTGCAGCACCAGGCTGTGATTGGTCTCTAACTACGTCCTTTAGAGTCTCACGTCTCCGTTTTCACAGCACAACACGGCCGTTATTAAAAGGAAGAATGTTTACGAGAGAACGGATCAGATTGAAGAGCTTTTAAATATGAGCGCTTGTACAAGCCGTCATTGGCGGACTATGAGGACGCCGGATGGCCTCTGATTCATGGAGGGAGATCTCCACCAACGAGGGGAACAAAGTCGTGGAGGAAAATACGGGACAAATGTGTCCTTGATGAAAAGCAGCAGTGTGGATGCACGGGGCAATAAAGTCTATGATCAATAAATAAAGCAACCAGCGACTTCCACACACAAAGACGTGACTCTCCAGGTCGTCGTCTTTTTTCCTGTTAAATCTAATCTGAAATTGACCAGATGTGACAGTCCTGTGATTGATATTTTGTCTCATGGATGGTATTTTGAGAGGCTTTCACTTTGGAATAATACATCAGAATGTCGATGGTTACTCTCTGCCTGATGTTTATTTAATGTGTAACTATTGATAGTTTCCTTTTAAATCTAAGCCGCAGTAGTAATTACCTTCACTCCACTGCATCCACATGTTTTATACTGAGCCTACAAATCAAATCTATTGTTTCCATTGAAATCCGCTAGCTGCCCTTGCATTGTGATAGCAGATGTCCTTTAGTGAGCCTCTGTGCTCACCATGGTGACGGTCATGTCTCCTCCCTGCCAGTTGCCAGAAGGTGTCAGTGCTTCAGACTGTGTGTCTGCCGTGCCTCATCTGTCCTGCTGTTCTATGGAACGTCTCTACCTGCTGATGGGACGGGAGCTGGAGGAGCTGGAGGAGGTGCCTGCAGGAAATGTCCTGGGTAAGAACAGCCTTCTGATTTCTGTTCTCTAGACAGACGTAGCTGGTGGAGGCAGATGGAGACCACAGCGTTTTCACTCCTCCTCCCCCAAATAATAAAACCAACATTTACAATTTACTTTCTTTTTTTGGGTTGTTTTTATCTGTAAAGCTGCGTGCGCGCGTGCGTGCGTGCGCGCGCGCGCGTGCGTGCGTGCGTGCGTGCGTGCGTGCGTGTGTGTGTGTGCGTGCGCGCGTGCGTGCGTGCGCAGAGAGCAAACTGGAAACTGGAGTCAAATACATACATTTGGCGCTTAGGGATTGGTTCCTCTTTGATCTTTGTGGACGTGCTGGTCTGATGTTCTTCTCCCAGGTATCGGCGGTCTGGAGGACAGCGTCTTGAAGTCGGCCACCCTGTCAACCTCCCCCGCCTGCCCGCCCTTCACCGCACTCAACTTTGAAGCCACGCCCATTGTTCGGGTTGCCATAGAACCCAAACATCCAAGTAGGTGTCGGGAGGCACACAAACGCACACTTTGCTTGTGACGATATGTATTTGGCCTTTTGGTCTTTGACTAATGAATCATTGAGATCTATCTAACACCCAGCACACTAATGAGTTCATGTGGAGAGGTACATACCGCCCACAGTACCCAACACATTGTCCTCAGACATTGGTGGAACCAATGAACCTAGTACTACTAGTACTGCTAGTACTGCTAGTACTGCCATTTATAAATCTGAACATTACCAGTGGAACCGTTCCTGTAGATCCCATTGGCCTGAAAGAGGGAGCGTCGTGTTCCCGGAGTGAGGAAGTGCTTAAGCAGCTGATCAAATATTTGATGCCGTTAACTAGTTAACATGCGCTAACTTGCCTTGAACTATGATATGTGATATGATATACTATGATATACTATGATATACTATGATATGTGCCTTCCCCTCTATCGGCACATGGATGAGAAGGTGTTCAAACTGAACTAGTAGTAGACCAATGACTAGTTCACACTGCAGACAGACCAACGCTACATTCTGGTTCTGCAGCCCCTAAAATGTTATTCAGCCCGCCCAAATGACTTAGCTTATAGAAAAACTTCAATTGTTACTTTGATATTGTTAAATGAAAGCGTTCTGGTTTGTATGTTTATATCCATGACGAGCTTCCCCAGTCCAACAGAAATATAACCAGAACAAACGCGTATGAAAGCGTCTCGGCTGCAGTTCCCATTAATCAACAAAACACGGCAAATTTGAGCCTTTTGAATTTCCCCTTCCATACGTCCCATACATGGCTGTGTGCTTTTAAGTATTTACTATTCAAAATGAATTCAAACCAAATGGCGTCACCAGGCACGCCTCCGCGGCGGATCGGCCCCTTGAGGTGATTGACACCTCGTTGGAATCGTTAGAGCCTATGAAATGGAGCCATGTCCATCTTAGCGGGATTGGCAGGACTGTGAGCCGAACACGATCTACAGAGCAGCTCAATGGGGACGCGTGACCTTTGAACCCTTCTGTGATCAGTGCATTTTTGTAACGTGGTTACCTTAACATTTAGCTTTTAGTGGTAAGCGTTGCACACAAATATCCATGACACATGTACCTTGGAAGAACATTGGTATCTCATTTGATCAGGCGACCTTCTCCACCATCCACCTTCTCAGTGTAGTTAAATATACGTATTCATCCTGTCAGCGTTTAAGGGGGACATCTGGTGCGATGTTGTTTAGTTAAGAAAAACCTTTTGTTTCTTTTCACCCACTTTTCCCCTCAACAAAGTGCTGATTCAGACTAATGGTGTCGTGAAAGAAAATGCGACTAAAGTGTTTGTGCGCCAGGTGAGATGCCAAAGCTGGTGCGTGGGATGCGTCTGCTGAACCAGGCAGATCCCTGTGCTGAGGTTCTGATTCAGGAGACGGGAGAACACGTCCTGGTCACTGCTGGGGAGGTTCATCTCCAGCGCTGCCTGGACGACCTCAGAGACCGGTCAGTGTGCGTCTAACCACGGGAAGGTCTCCGTCCGCCTCTCTGCCCGCGCTCCTTTTCTCTTCCATCACTGTGTACATTTGGTTTGGGGCTGTTTAGGAAACCTAATTTGGGCAAATGGTTGCTTAATGCAAAGGAATGTTTTGCATAGATAATGTTGCATTATTGGCCTGACACCAATATGGAATCCTTCATTATAATCACCAGCCTGAGCGAACGGGACCAATAGTTTAGTCGCCTCCAACTGGCTGCACCTTTTGTTTTCAATGAATTACGTTATAATACAGGCAGGTACCTGTGCCTTCAGTTTATTGTTGTTTGTTCTGCTGAAATAAATAGTAATAATAAAATCAATTTCCAAACATATTGGACTTTAGACGGCGTTTAACTATTGCTTTCACACATATTAATACATTTATATTCTTGAATATATATATATATATATATATATATAACATCACATGTTAAGTTAGTAAACAAAGCAATAACTTACTACGTTACATCACAGGTCATTTAGCTGACGCTTTTATCCAAAGACACTTACATTACATTTTGAACCCATGGTGTTTTACAGTGACGTGTCTCCCCTTGTGTCGTCATGTATATATATATATATACACACATATTCTGAATGAAGTGTAAGTGAAGTGAAAGGCCTTGTCTGCCATCCCTCTGAGCAGCATAAAGAGGCTGCCACATATCTCATTACATTCATCACTCCTGCAGTAACAAGCTTTTATTTCTATTATTCTGGTCAGGCAATATTTAAATCCACATGACCCCCCCTCGTTAAAATATGTCATTGCATCTCGGCCACATTAATGCTGACAGCTCTAGTCCTATTTGATTGCTCCGTGTTAACATATTAGCTTTTAGCCTGTGTTCACGTCCAACCGTAGCTCGGTGTGGGAGTTGGACCTCGGGTTAGATGGATACGGGTCCTTCATCGGGGAAGTGGTCCTTACAGCCTAAATACTCACGTCTCTAGTGGCATTAACGGTACTTCTACTTGTCTTCTGAAGGTTTGCTAAAATTGAGTTCAGCGCGTCCAAGCCCATCATCCCATTCCGAGAAACGGTGGTCCGTCCTCCAAAGGTGGACATGGTGAACGAGGACCTGGGCAAGCAGCAGAAAGTAGCCATTATTCACAAGGTCCGTCAAGCACACATTGTTTGAGCCTCAGTCCAGGTCAACATATGAGCCGGTGACTGAAGGTCACCGTGACCGTCTCTTGTGTGTGTGTGGACGCTTTAGGTAAAAGAAGAGGCCCGTTGGTCGGACACCCTGAACGTGGACTCCAGTGGTCTTGTCACCCTCACCACTCCCAACAGACTGGCCACGGTCAGCGTGCGGGCGTCCCCCCTCCCACCGGGTGAGACGTGGACCTACGGAGCAGAAATAACTACTGACGCTAAGAGTCTCCTCCTGCAGGGCCCTCGCTCCACGGGGGGGCTGCAGGTGGTCTGCTGTAGGCCGGCGCTTTGTTTGTAATAATAAGGCCTTCAGGGGGCCAATTATTCTCCCCAATCGTTACACACGTCCCGTCAAAGACTCATAGGGAAGATGGGGTATCTGTAAACATCCCAAAGTTTGAATTCAATTCACTTTATTTAGTACAGCTCAACATGAGAAATTAGCCTCAGGGGGCTTTACAGTGTGTACACAAGCAACACCCTCTGTCCTCACAAAGACACATTAGTGTCCGAGCAGCACGTAGAACGTTAGAGAGACACTGAAGATGGCTGGATGGGGTCCAGCTTACATCCAGGACCTGGTCCAACCCGACACCCCGACCCGCACTCTCCGCTCTGCATGTGATAAACTGCTTGTTCCTCCTCACTGAGAGCAAAACACTCGACTAGATCTCCACTCTTTGCTGTCCTGCTCCTAAATGGTGGAAGGAGGTCTGTGAAGACATCAGGACCACAGAGAGCCTTCACATCTTCAGACTAAAGACACACCTCTTCAGACTCTACCTCCACTAACACACTAACTACCTGCAGCACTTACATTGGACTTATAACGGTTCTTATCTACAGCAAGTTGTACATCCACCTTTTCCTTTGCCTGATAAACCTCTCTGTGACATCACCCTACGCCCTGCAGCCTCTTTAGTGCTGTAGTCTGACTGTTGGCCCCGCCCACCGGCCTGTCCTTTTGTCAGAGGTGACCGGTCTGTTGGAGAGGAGCACAGAGCTGATTCGGACCCTGGAGCAGATCAACATGTCCCTGAGGGAGGGGAGGAGTCTGGACATCAGCCCCCGGACCCTGGAGGCCATCGCTGGATTCAAGGTCCAGCTGGAGAGTCTGCTGCAGGGCCGGAAGTGGAGGGATGTCGTGGAGCACGTCTGGGCCTTTGGGCCACGCAGGTCGGACAGCAGCTGTTCAAATGGACTGTGCTCTATTGCACATGTGTTTAAAACCAGTTATCTGAGATGTTTGTTGACTGTACGGCCGGATGAGGAACCAGGAGCAATTGTTCTCTAATATTCATTATTGTGTCGTTTGCAATGCACGGCCGTTTTTGCAAAGCTTGCAGTCTACGGTGGGTGTTGAGTTGTGGATTTCAAACTGTGTCCTTCCAACCTTGAGCATGAAGCCTCCTCAGTGTTGTACAGTGAGTGGGGAGTACCGCGCCGTAAGTACGTCTCAGTGTCCCCGCCTGCAGCCTCATCGGCTCATCTGGCTCAGCAGCGTCTCATGTGTGGGAGTCTTTGGTCAGTACGATCTAGACAACGTTGGGAGGAGGAGTTATCAGAAGTTGGTTGTTTTGGCCGTTGCCGTGGCAACCTTTTCTTCGCCATAAAAGACGAAGGCGATTTTGGGGGCTTCAGATGCTTGAAACGGAACCAAACCTGCAGACGCATTTCGATTGAGTTACCCTGGGCAAGTGTTCTATAGCGCCCCCTACAAAATGTTGACGTAGCAGTGGCAGTAGTGTCGACCGAGACGTGTTGGCAATCAGTGATTAGGAGCCACGCTCTTGGTTCCCAGGCGCTGTACCAACAAACTCGTAGTGAGTTGATTGTTACCTTTTAATACAACGTAGACCTCAGGGCGGCATAGACCATCACACCGCAGTCCACTCACATCCACGGGTCACAGCGCCACCTACTGATGGCTGTAAGCAGGATCCTACTGTGTCACCAGGAAACCCCACTTGTCTAATGAGCAAAGAAAGAAGTTTGATGCTTGTACTGTACTTGTCATCATTAGCACAGGGATTCTTTTTTCTCGAGGCTGTTATGTAAAGTAGTTGGATGTGACGTTATTGAATCGATCCTCACCCAGCATAATTCACATTATAGGCTCTTCCTTCTTTGTTTTTCCACATGGGTGTGTACAGTCCACCATCTCTCCTGACCCCACTCAGCAGGGACGGGTTCGCTGGCCTTTTGCAGTGCATATTTTCCAGCTTACCGTTAAGATTTAAGACTGTGATCAGGTGGACACAAACCCAAATAAACAACGTGTCTCTGGGTGGTGTCCTAAGCAAACGCATCAGCTTTTATTTGGTTTGTTTATCCAGCAAATCTCAATGACTGTAGCTCTTAAATGTTTGTAGAATCAGACGTTGTGTCAATGATAAGTGATGTTTGTCATGAGGCTGCCCACACAACTGGGGTCCTTGTTTTCAGATATGGTCCCAACATCCTGCTGAACCGGGTGGCGGGCTACCAGCGGCCTTCGCTGTGGCAGTGTTTGGGCGGAGGAGTCCAAGCTGGCGAGGCTGCCGCCACACGAGACCTGGATAACAGCATTGTCAGCGGCTTCCAGCTAGCCACTCTGTCAGGGCCCATGTGTGAGGAGCCCCTGATGGGGGTTTGCTTCTCTGTGGAGAAGTGGGACATCCAGTCCTCCGTCCCGCCACAACACCAGGAGGAGGCTTCCACATCCCGCGGGACCCCAGCAGACTGCAAAGGGACGGGAAGCGGTGCGACGCGGCCGGAGGCCACCGAGCACGGGCCGATCCCGGCAGGGCTCAGGCCCGAGGCAGCGGCGGACTGCTACGGGCCCGTCTCCGGACAGCTGATCGCCGCCATGAAGGAGGCGTGCCGTCACGCCTTCCAGGCTCAGCCCCAGAGACTCATGGCCGCCATGTATACCTGCGAGATAATGACCACCGCTGACGTGCTGGGTAAGACGATATCGTTGACCACTCCTTTGTCAAACCAAGAAATATTCTTGGTTTGACAAAGATCCGTTTTATTAATTGTTGTACTCTTTAGCCATGAAAAGAGGACATTCATTTGTCTCCTCTTCCTCAATTGTGGACATGAAATAGTTTGGTTTCTATTTGTCCAGCTTTTGAGATATCTGTCTCTGAGATGTTTGCTTCAACCCCAGTAAAGTGAGAGCTTGTGTTTACACACTCTTGGTACATCTACTCTAAAGTATTTCCTCCAAGATGAATTCATAGAAAATGAATGTGCAATATTCAGTTCTGTGCCAGTTAGGAAGTTCCGCTTATTCTAAAGGTCAAGTGACCTTTTTGCAGGTTCACTCTGTCAGAGTGAAGAGATGTCTGCACTACTTCCTTCCCTTTGCAAAGGAACAGCTGATCTGCAGCTTTTTGTCAGCCAGCTTGAGATCAAAGTGAGGATTTGTGAGGGTGTCTCCATATGTCTAACAAACAAACCGTAGCTGAAAGGTCCTGCCATCTTAGAGAGGCCGGGCATTGTTGTGCATCAGGAGGAACCCAGGACCTATTGCACCGGAGTAGGGTCTGCACATATCGGTCCAGCTCTCCTAGAGGAACTGCCTGACTCCATGTTCTGGAGATGGTGCCAGGAGACACCAAATCTCCTTACAACGGCACAGGTGGATGTTCCATCCTGGAGGAGGATAAAGCCGACACTAGTGGAGAAACTTGAACTGGCCATCACATGCAAAACCAGTCCTGTTGGTGGTCGTCTCATTGTTGTTAATTCCATCAACACCAATGAGGATGATTAACCCCAGAGGAAAGCATCTGACAGCATATGATGTGATGCACATTTTAGTCGACAATATATTAAAACATTTGATATTATCACCATAAACTCCATTACAGGTGTTTCTTTTGTAAGTGTCCACTGTGCACAAACTGAAGTAATGTAATGCACCTTTATGTATTTCCCCATTATATTTAGTCAAAGCCTCAGAGCCGAATGGGGCAGCGGGTGTCCGATCACTAGAGCAACAACTACATAGATCCTCATTATCGGCTACTTGTAGAAAATGCCCCCAAAAATAGCAAACTAGAGATGAAGTTCAAACCTTCAATGTGGTTGGTCGGTATCTGATCATGTGACCATATTGGGTGTGTCGTGACACTCCCCCTCTTCCCGTACCAGGCCGAGTGTACGGTGTCCTGGGGAAGCGGGAGGGCCGCGTGCTGCACGAAGAGATGAAGGAAGGGACGGACATGTTCATCATCAAGGCCGTTCTGCCGGTGGCCGAGAGCTTTGGGTTTGCTGACGAGTTCCGCAAAAGGACCAGTGGCCTGGCCAGTCCACAGCTGGTCTTCAGCCACTGGGAGGTAAACGTTGCATAGCTACATACATATACATGTCCCCAACACTGGTTACATAAGTCACTGGGTAACGTCCATTCTTCATTCCTGTTTTGGGAGTCACGTCTCACGCGTGTTTGGTAAATGGTCGCGTGCACGACGCCGCGCCGATTAACAAACAAATGTTAACTACTTTAAAAGATTTTGTTGCATTAATCGTGGCCACATTAATCGCATAGATTAATGCATTAATGTTTACAGCCCTAATATCTAAATATATCTATATTTAGTTATACATGTATTCATTGATATACTAAGCTGTCCTTATTATGTTAAACTGTTGGAATAAATGTTAAATATCTAACTGCAAACTAATAATGCGTGTTTGATACCCTTTTTTGCATTGAATCTTACTCTGATTCAATTCATTGTATTTTGTAAAGCCCAAAATCGCAAATTCTAAATGATCCTCAGAGGGCTTTACACATCCTCTGTCCCGTAACCCTCACATCGACACAATGGAGAGACAGAGGAGGATCCGTCTGCTGATGGACAGACTAAATGATGTCATGTGTACAGGATGAACAATGTAAAAGATGTACAATACACTCAATATGTAGGACGTGTACAGAAACTGATTGGCTGCTCACATCTAAGGGCTGTTTTACCCAGAGTGAGATGCCACATGTGTGGTTAGGTGGGTGATTCCTGGCAGGGTTTAATGTCCGGTAGCAGCTTGTTTTAATGCTTTGGCGGGAGCCCGACGGTATGAATGGCCGTAGTGAGCAAAATAAGAATATGAACCACGAGCAGGTCAAATCTAAAATCCACTCTTGCTATAATCTGGCATAAACCTGTGATAGTGTGACTTTGTATGACAGCCGTAGGGGGGAGAATAAACTGTCATATGTTGTTAAACACAATACTACCATCATCACTACATTGAATCCGTCTTTGCCCTCCAGGTGATCAGCAGTGACCCGTACTGGGTTCCCACCACAGAAGAAGAATACCTGCACTTTGGGGAAAAAGCTGACTCTGCAAACCAGTCCCTGAAATACATGAACGCTGTCCGTCGCCGCAAAGGCCTTTATGTGGAGGAGAAGATAGTGGAGCATGCAGAGAAGCAGAGAACACTCGGCAAGAACAAGTAGAGAAGAAAACACATGCAGCTCCTCCAGGAACCTGCACAGAACTGTGGCTGCGTACCAAGTGTTATACACAGCTACTCATTTCTATATTTGTGCTTAACAATTTACATCAATAAAATGAGTCATCTTGATTGCTTCATTTCAATGAGCAGTTGTTTGTGGAATGTGGACATTATTTGTCATTGTTTCACTGAATGGCTTTGATCCCCATCATTATGGGACGCATCTACCTGTGAGATACAGGGGGTAGTTAATCCCACCGTATACCTCCACCCTGTGTCTGTCTGGGATTATGAGCAGTAAAACCAAGTGACACAAGGGTGACTGCGTCCCTCCAGTTACCGAGAAGAAACCCATGCGAGTGGGACGGTTGTGTGCGTCGACATTTATTGTCCTTAACAATAGAGAACTACATTGATTCAGAAGGTCAATAGACTCACGCAAAAGACAGTCAAAATAAAGAAACATTTCAAAAAGCAGCAGCACTGGAGAGTCTCTCTCCAAAAGACTGGAGTCGATTTACCATTTCCTATTCGGGATAAGGCTGATTTTCAAAATAAAAGCCCTGTTGCACTCAAGCATCTCCTGTTTCCAATGGAGCAGGACCAACTTCCTCCCGCCTCAACGCTTTGGAATTGATCGATATCCCCTTTGTGCTAAGAAAGAAATCTTATGCAGAGAGACTTTCCCTTGTGGAATAATGCAGTCTGACAAACAACTATGTAGGAATGTACCACCATCACATTAGTTAAGTAACATGCTGCCTACAGTATTTTAATTGGTGACTATTATCTCATATCGACCTTTCAATTTACTGTAAATACTTTTACGGTTTTTTTGAGAATTGAATTTATTTAGTAGTAGACATTTTAATTGCAAAAAGTTTTTTTTTTTATTCAAGAGATGCCTTTTATAAAGCTTTGAACTGGTATGTTTCAGCAGATATCCATATCTAACAGTACATTGAAACTGAAGGACGTAAATGATTCAAACGTATTTTTGTTTAGTTTTGACTTTTGAAGATGATTTTCAACTCACAAAATGTTTGCTTTTATTTTTGCACAATAGACACAGAACAGTCTCCTGGACGAAGGTCCAACCGCCCCGTGACGACTATCTTCAGCCTGACAGAGCTAATGAATGAATGAGTTCTCTCATCTAATGATCTTCAAGCACCGACATTTCCTTTGCATTATGTCATCGATATGGTTTCCTCTGAAGCCTTATCTTGTTTAATGGCATTCCACACTGACTGACATATTCCTGTCGTGAAGCTCTCCTCCTCCATTGGCTTTGCATCAATTGTTTCAGGTTTGTTTGTTCTGACGGTGCTGCTTATTGCCGAGAGAAATTATCCTTCCACATGTTTCTCTGCAACCCCAACAAATGTAATTGGCCTTTTTACAGACGTATTTAATCACCTGCCACTGAGCACAACGTGTTTTGGGGTAATCCATACAATTTGCAGACAAGTTAAACGTGTCTGATTCAACAAAATGCCACTGCCCTGGGAGAACACAGCCTGATGTTAGATGAAACCTATCAATCGATCTGTTGAGATCTATTGATTAGTGCTGTTAATGTCTAATGATGTGACTTGTAGCCGACATTCACTAAAGGCTCTGCAAGTGTCCACAGTAAACGTGAGAACCGGCCGAGCAGTGAGGCACAAACAAGAGGCAACAACAAAGAAACTGGGGTTCTTTTAGGGCGGACCCGCCCACTTGCTGCCGCCCAGCCAATCAGCTCAGGGATATGCAAATGAGCTCACCGCACTGCATTGTCCCTGCCCCGACGACGACGTCATCCGCGCATCTCGCTGTCTGGCTCTGCAAAGGACTCAGACAGAAGCAACAGAGGAGCAGGGAGAAGCCAGCAGGGGGTGGGGGAGGGCTGGGGGGGATTTGGGAGGGAGTGCCCTTTGTCAGGAAGGGAGATTATTACTCTCTGGAATAAACAGATCGGGTTGGGTCGGACCGAGACCACCACTGTCCATTGGAAAACCAAGTGGCTCATGCTTGTTTTATGGCTGCTGCGTCTCTCTTCTTCTGTCCCATTGATCTGCAGAGCGAGTCCGCTCCTCTTCCCTCTCCTCCTCTTCTCCATTCACCCGCCTTCCTTTTGCCAAGATGCCCAGCTCGCTCTTTGCAGACAGCGGCGTCCAAGGAGATGTCCTGCAGACCGCCCTGAACCAGCTCTCCCTCCTCGTCTTGGACAACGACGAGGAGCCCGGTCACGACGGCCAAGAGGTCCGGGGAAGGAGCGTGAACATGACCCAATGCGTCCCGGTTCCCAGCTCCGAGCACGTGGCCGAGATCGTGGGCAGACAGGGTGTGTGTTTCTCCCTTCCTCTCTATGTCTCTGACATGTTTAGCAGTGGAACATCTCAGGTAGGAGCACGTCCTGATGTCTGCTCGTGTGGGACGACAGCATCTTTTTACCAGTCAACCAGACGCAGACGTTGCAGGTTTCACGCTGTTCTTCTAGAATACAGTCCTGTGGGCGCAGCGACACTCAAGCTGACTAAAAAAGTTACAAATTAGGTTACATTTTGTGTGCGCTAAATGGTAACATGGTCATATTGTGTGAGGTGCATTCATAAGTGTGCACGTGAAATGAAGCATAAAGGGACTTTTGGTTTGGGGAAAGTGGACAGTCCTTCCATTCAATGAGAAGACCACGCTGCAGCTCCAGAACCAGAACAAACACCTGCTCTTAGTCCACATGTCCGTCCTGGTTCATCTCTGGTTTGCCCATCAAATCCCTGCTCTATATTATGAGAATCCGCTAAACCAGATGGACATTGGCACATATAGCTGCACAAACTGAGACCAGCGACACGGTGCTTGTGCCATCGCCGCCCTTCATGTGGCATCTCTTCCATCCCTGCAATGCTGCTGCTGCTCCGAGGAAAAGTACAGCAGCACATCGCCCTCCACTGTAAAGCCTTCACAGGGGTCTGTTTAAGTAGAAATGAATAAGTGGATTAACCGTGACAGCTGCCATTATTCAAAACACGGACCCTTTTCTCATTCAACCTACATCAGCATGATATTAACTCATGCAAAATGTATGTCCGACATTTCATTAGAAGGCTGAGTTCACCCTCCTCCTCCTCCCTGGTTACATCACAATGTCCCAGCTGCCTTTGCTCGGCTAATTCTGTAGTTCCCACCGACGGCCTCATCATCATGAAGAAACGCTGTTGAAGGTATTGAAATAGTACTTTATGCAACAAAGCCAGAACAGGACGTCAAGAAGCCGATAAAGTGAGCAGCTGTTGGAGCTGCTGACCATATTTTAGCAAACAATCTTTTATTTTTGTATTATTTTGTTCCTGCTGTGTGTCGTTACCTTGGAACCTGTCCTCACGTCCACCTTTTGTATCCATGCTTCAGGTTGCAAGATCAAAGCGCTGCGGGCAAAGACCAACAGCTACATCAAGACGCCGGTTCGTGGCGAGGAGCCGGTTTTCGTGGTGACGGGCAGGAGGGAGGATGTGGCAATGGCCAGGAGGGAGATCATCTCTGCTGCTGAGCACTTCTCCATGATCCGAGCCTCCAGGAACAAAAATACCAGCATGAACGGGAGCAGCACCCCGGCCGCCGGACCCCCGAACCTGCCCGGAGAGACCACCATCCTGGTGCGGGTGCCTTACCGCGTGGTGGGGCTTGTTGTAGGACCCAAGGGTGCCACCATCAAGCGCATCCAGGAGCAGACCCACACCTACATTGTGACACCCAGCCGAGACAAGGAGCCGGTGTTCGAGGTGACAGGGATGCCGGAGAACGTGGACCGAGCTCGTGACGAGATCGAAGCCCACATAACCATGAGGACAGGGGGCGTTATTGAGCTTCAGGATGAAAACGACTTCCATGCCAACGGGACTGATGTGGGTTTTGACCTGCACGGACACGCCCCTCTGTGGTCTAAGCCCTGCTCGGGGAGGACCCCCAACTCAGTGCGTAAGCCCTTCTCCAACAACTGCAACCATTTGTCTTCCTCTCAGGGTAGTGCCTCCACAGATGCATTCTTTGGCAACGACAGCCCACGTATGGCCACCTACATCGGCCCCAGCGCCTCACTCAGCTACAACGATAACAACAACAACAACAACAACATAGATGTCAACACTCACAGCAATGGATTCATTTACCAAAATGAGCTGTCCTCGCCTGACTGCAGTAATCTGAGTTTGGATTCCTCCTCTGGGTTTGACACGTCGACCCTCCTTTGGTCCCAGTATGATAGTGGCATAGCCCCCTCCTCCACCGGCTGCAGCCCTCCCACCACTACCTCTGTCACTTTCCCCACCAACACCTCCACCAATTCCAATGGAGTAGTGGTGAGTCACAGTAGGGTTAATGGTTGCACCTTCCAGCCGGGACGGTCGTCTTCCCTCCAAGGCCCCAGCCAGCCCCCGTTAGCCCCAAGGGTGCGTAGTGATCTTGACAGGGGCTCCACCAGTTTCCCTGCTTACTGCAGCAATATGGCCTCCCTGCCAGGCTCTCATCTCCCCAGGGTTCTGTGCGACTCGTCTCCCTCGTCGTCCTCCTCCTCCACGTCCTCTGGCACCAGCAGAAAAGGCAGCCGTGACTGTTCCATGTGCTTTGAGAGTGAGGTCATTGCAGCCCTGGTCCCCTGCGGGCACAATCTCTTCTGCATGGAATGTGCTAATCGAATCTGTGAGAGGAACAAACCTCAATGCCCCGTCTGTCACAGCCGCGTCACTCTGGCGATGCGTATATTGTCATAACGCTTTAGTGAAAGCAACAAACAGACTCCTCAAAATGCTCTAATACGGTCATGGGTCTGTAAAGTGTACATAGATATACATGTATGTGTGAGAGGCTGCAGTAATCGGCCAAAGGAGATTGTGGTTGGTAATAAACCGTAGCTTTGGGAAATATGTTCTACATCTAAGTGCATGTTTTAAATATGACAGCAGAGTAATCAGCTGTTCTAGTAAATAGGACCCTGTATGTATGAGGTGACCGTATAGTCTGGACGTGGGGACGGGGTCAGTGTAGTGAGGGGGGGGGGGCCCATGGCTGGGAAACATGGAGGGCCTCCAGCCACACAGGACAAAGACACAGCAGCTCCAGATCAGAAACGACGGCAGGAAGAGCAATTTATCTCATATATGTCTAGAATCATTTCCACCAGTCGCATTTCAAATGACAACACACAATCATACGTAGTATTTGGAGCTCTTTTAACTTTTGCATTTCTTGAGGCAAAGATGTTTATAGATATTTTTGATTTAAGTTCAATGGGCTTTTTAGAACTGGGTTGAAATATTGTTTATTTTTCAGTATGGAGTTCTGACATTGATCAATGTATTATTTTCATATGAAATGGCTGTTGGAGTAAATCCCAGTCGGTCTAATGTGTTTAACATCCGACATTCCGTTGGATGGACTTTTTATAGGTGTAGCAAAAAAGTATTTTAAATCTTTTTCACCCAGCATATTTTTTATTCAGTAATATAAAGCATATGTTAATTCTATATTGTTATGGGACATTGAAATGAGTAAGTTTATCACAAAGAAACCGTTTATGCTTTGTAAAATTTGTATGAATTAGATTCCAGTGGGAATTAAAGGCTTCTGTTGCACCACTATGGTTTTAGTATTTCTATTTTAATATATTTGTTTACCAGTTGTTCATGTATATGTAGGCGTAATTTACTTGAGCCTAAATGTACTTTATTCAGCAAAGTTTAAGAACAAACTATATTTTATTTAATGATAAAGGGCCTTTAACTTCATGGTAAAATGCTATATATATATGCTAATATATTTGCTGAGACAAGATTTGAAAATGTATCAAGAGTTTTATTTTTCTGACATTTAAAGTTATACATGCTAAAAAGTCAAACTTAAGTTATGGTGCTGCTTAATGTTTTTTTAAGTATTTCTATACAAGTACAATAAAATGGTACATTCACAAGATGTGGCTTCTTGTTGTTGAGTGATTTGTTCTGCTGATACGGAGAGTTGAGCATCGTTCGATCCTTTTTTTGACATTTGACTCTTCCTAATATCAGAGGGGGCAGTAACCGCTGGGGAAGTGAGACTTCTTCGTCCCATCGTGTGTAGACATTTGGAGACCACCGTCGGCCGTGGGAATTTGTGCTGGGCAGTAATTGTTTAAAGCATATAGTTAAAATTTTGTATTATTTTAGAACGTCGCCAAATTGAAAAAGCATTGAGAGCTGCATGGTCCAGTGGGCCGGTGGTCAGTGATCGCCGAGGAGAAAAAACTTTCTTTGAGGTGACGAGGATTCCTAATAAATTAAAGAATTAATGAACTGATTAAACTTTTATTTGTACACCACAATCTTGTAAGGATGCAGCCGCCGAATTGAGACACACTCTCTGGACTGTGGGAGGAAGCCGGAGTACCAGAGGAAGACACGGGGAGAACCCCAAGTCTGTACACGTGACCTTTACAATACATGTGTGTAAATACTAAATTAAATCCGTTCTCTGGACTCTCTGCAGCCTGATTCCATGTGTTCCTGTTGGAAACGCTGACAGATCGTAAAGTGAAGAGATCAGGCTCTAATGATACGTTTCAAATGGAAACATCCAACACGTGGAAAGTGGCCTCATAACCACTGAGTCACTCAAAGAAATACTCACCCTGCTTGTTCGTTTTTCAAATCGTTTGATTCATTCAACTTAAAAATGCATTATTTTTTTGTTTAATTTACATTTTTAAACCAATGCATCATGATACATTTCAAGATGATCCAGCATGGCTGTGCGGTGCATCCAACCTGTACAGACGTGTAGTGTGAAAGCTTCCCTGCGTAGTTGTTGGAATGCTGCTTCAGCAACAACGATTCTGGGTTCTAACATTTGACAGAGGGGCTGGGACAGTGTTACGGCCACAGCCTTCTGAGTTTGTTTTTGTGATTATTAATTGGTTTGGCCCTTCTGAGTGCAGGCTCCGCCCCTGCGCACCTGAGAGCGGTTGCGGTGATGGCTCAGGCTGAGCATATAGAGGGGAGAGCGACTGAGCGCCGGGAGAAGGAGGAGACCTGCGAGAGCGCCAGGCCCCGGCCTCAACACCAGGAGACCAGTGTTTTGTGTTCGAGCTACTATTGTGATATATTAATGTGTAAAACGGAGAGGCTGGAGGTTGGAAAACTATAAAAAGAACTTTGCATCGCTTCCTGCCTATCGCGTTTCTTTATGTGGCTGACCCCTCGGCTGAACGAGCCGTCACCTTATCGAGGGGTCCGTAACATAAATGGGGGCTCGTCCGGGATCTCTGTGTCCGGATAGTAGCTAAGGAATTCGAGTGATCTAATTTAATTCGGGTGATCCACGTTCTCTGGTTAGACAGAGTAAGCCAGCGGGGCTGTGCTTAGCGCCAGTCCTGACAACGGTTTACTGTTTATTATTTTGCCTTTCTTATGTTAGTTTGTTATTTTTGGAGGTACTCCGGGGGAGAGAGCGATCTCTTAATCGGTACCCTCTGAAGACTAGAGAGGAAAAGTTAGCTTTATGGGTTAGGTAAGTAGGCCCAGAGAATGTTGGATTATCCTGATTATTTCTGCATATTGTTGTTTAAAAATGGCAACGTTTGAGTTAAGCCGATTTATAGATCAACCAAATGTTGAAGTTTTAGGGACATGTCGAAAAAGTGATTTGTCTCTTATTGCTCAACATTATGGGATTCCTTTTTCTAGAACACTAAGAAAAGCAGAGTTAAAAGATTGTTTAGTGGCTGGCTTGGTTAATAAAGGTGTTTTTTCGGCCATGGAGTCTAGTCCCACTGTAGCGGCGGAGTTGGAGGCACCAGCTGCTGCGGGAACTTCGCCTTTACGCGTATCGCGTGGTGGTCCAGTAACTCCCTTGGTGGGGGTTGGTGCGGAGGAAGGTTTAGCCTACTCGATGCCTAAATTTGAGCCTCTTTCTCTTTCCACAGAATCAACAGGGAGTCGCTCAGATGCACGTCTAAAACTACGTTTAGCACGGCTGCAGTTGGAGACCCAGGACCGAGCTCAGGCAAGGCAAGATGACTTGAAGCGTCAGATCGAAATGTATCGAATTGATGCTGATACCAAAGTACGACTGCGGGAGTTGGAGTTACAGGCTGCGCCCGAGGTACCAAAGAAATCTACTGTCAAAACATCTCTGGTCGAAGGTGATCCCGTTACGTCGCCTGGTCCATCACCGTCGGGAGGCGTTGACGAACCAGTTGGTACTGGTGGTGATTCGGTAGCGCCGTTTTCAACACATTTTGACGTGGCTAAAAACATCTCGATCGTTCCACCCTTCCGGGAAAAGGAAGTGGAAGCTTATTTTCAAGCTTTTGAACGAGTGGCGTTAGCTTTAGGATGGCCAAACGCGGTTTGGGCACTAATGTTGCAATGTAAACTCTCAGGTAAGGCGCAGGAGGTATGTGCATCTCTCTCGTTAGAGGAAAGCGTACAGTATGAAGCCGTGAAAGCTGCAATTTTACGGGCATACGAACTTGTTCCTGAGCATTACCGACAACGGTTCCGTACCTCGAAAAGGGGCACGTCGCAAACGTATGTTGAATTCGCTCGGGAAAAAGGCATCTTATTCGATCGCTGGACCAAGGCGTGCAAGGTAACTGACTATAACTCTTTGCGAGAGCTGTTGCTGATCGAAGAATTTAAGAACTGTGTTCCTGAACGTACTGCATTGTATCTGAACGAACAAAAAGTCAGCACTGTTCAGCAGGCTGCGGTGTTAGCTGACGAGTATGCTTTAATGCACAAAACGGTGTTTTATAAGCGTCCGTCTGATTCTGGGGGTTCCGCCGTGAAGGAGAACGAAAATCTTTCCGACTCGAGAAGTAAATGGAGTCCTCCCAGTCCGAAATCTAATCGAGAATGCAGTTACTGTCACAAAATGGGTCATAGTATGGCTGAGTGTCGTACGTTGAAACGTAAACAAGAACGACAAGATTCTTCATCTTTTCAACCGCGAGGCTCGGTGTTGGTGAAAACTTTGTCTCCGGCGGTTGCAGTGTCCCCCACGACCCCAGACAGCTGTTTCAAGCCGTTCATATTCCGCGGTTTTGTTTCAGTAGGTGAGAGGGGCGAGGATCGAAAACCGGTAAGAATTCTCCGGGATACAGGGGGGTCTCAGTCCTTCATATTAGCAGATGTTCTGGATTTTGGTGTTGATTCCGCGTGTAATACCAGCACGGTGGTGCAGGGTATTGAAATGGGTTTTGTGACTGTCCCGTTGCATCGGGTGCACGTTTCGTCTGAGTTGGCGTCTGGATGTTTTGAGGTGGCAGTGCGTCCCTCGCTACCTGTGAGAGGCGTTGACTTTATCATGGGTAACGATATAGCTGGGGGTAAAGTCATGCCGGTGGTGCAAGTGGTCGACGTCCCGCACAACGACTCTCAGGCGGATGTGCTTGCTAGAAACCTGCCAGGGGTGTTTAGCGCCGTGGTGACACGAGCCCAAGCAAAACATGACCTTCAGGAAAGTAATATACTCTGCGATTCTGTGTTTCCCAAGATTCTGGGAACTGACGTGCTGGCTGATCCTCCAGAGCCGCCCAAAACGACTCCAGGGTCAGCTAGGAGCTTTGATCTCATTACTAATTTGCTTGTTTCGCGCGAAACTCTGATTGAAGCGCAGCGAGAAGATTTATCTTTAACTCCATGTCGGGCGAGTGCTGAAAAGGGGAAAATATCGCTGCGTAATCACCAGTTTTACTGGCACGATAAGGTGCTAATGCGTCACTGGAGTCGATCGCTAAATCCTGGGCAGCAAGACGATTGGAATGTGGTGCATCAAATTGTGGTGCCCTCGAAGTTTCGATCACAGGTCTTAGAACTGGCCCATGACCATCCTTGGTCCGGACACCTCGGTATCACTAAAACCTATAACCGGGTGCTCCAGCATTTCTTTTGGCCAGGTTTAAAAACTGATGTTGCACAATACTGCAAAACCTGTCACATCTGTCAGGTCAATGGGAAGCCTAATCAAGTTGTGCCGCCGGCTCCCCTCTGTCCTATTCCTGCCGTCGGCGAACCATTCGAGCGCGTGCTAGTTGATTGTGTCGGTCCACTCCCTCGTGCTAAGTCCGGGTGCCAATACTTGTTAACAATCATGTGCGTCGCGACACGCTTTCCGGAAGCCATCCCGTTACGTAACATCACGGCCAAGACGGTAACTAAGGCACTAACAAAATTCTTTACCACCTTTGGGTTGCCGAAAACGGTCCAAACCGATCAGGGTTCAAACTTTATGTCTCGCGTTTTCCGTACGTCCTTAAAGGCTCTTGGAGTGGCTCATGTCGTCGCAAGTGCCTACCACCCTGAGTCGCAAGGAGCTTTAGAACGGTGGCATCAGACGTTAAAATCCGCACTTCGCAAGTATTGCACCGAGACTGGAAAGGAAT
Organism: Gasterosteus aculeatus; assembly: GCF_964276395.1. Classification (NCBI taxonomy): domain Eukaryota; kingdom Metazoa; phylum Chordata; class Actinopteri; order Perciformes; family Gasterosteidae; genus Gasterosteus; species Gasterosteus aculeatus. The sequence goes on from NC_135700.1 coordinate 394,018, forward strand.
GGGATGATGGGGTCCCGTTAGTTTTATTTGCAGTGCGTGAGGCAAGACAGGACTCTCTCGGGTTCAGTCCGGCTGAGCTCGTGTTCGGGCATGATGTCCGGGGTCCTTTAAAAATGCTAAAGGAAGAGTTTCTCGATAGAGGTTTGTCCGCGAAAACAAACGTTCTCGAGTTGGTCTCACGTACTCGGGAACGTTTGCGAGACGCCTGTAATACGGCGAAGGAAGCGCTTTCATTGTCGCAAAAGAAGATGAAGAAACGCTTTGATACAAAAGCGGTGGTGCGTCGTTTCCTGCCTGGAGATAAAGTTCTCGTGTTGTTCCCCATTCATGGGACCACTCTCTCGGCCCGTTTTTCGGGTCCGTACGTGATCAAGGGTAAGTTGAATGAAACTAACTATATCTTGTACACTCCAGAACGGAGGCGAAAAACACGTGTATGTCACATAAATATGTTGAAACCCTATTTATGTCGTGTTGAACCGAAAGCGACCACCCCTGACGATCCGGTAGCTAAGGTACCCACCGAGCAGGTCTCATTGGTAACTTATGCTTTACCTGCCGACACTGAGGATGATGGGTTGCATGTCTCTATGGAAGTTTTAAACGGGGGGTGTTTCAAAAATTCGGAAGTCTTAACTTCACTCCCTTCTCGACTGGCCTATTTATCTCGCGAACAGCAACGGTACGTAATGGACCTGATAAAGGAGTTCCCAAATCTGTTCAATGACGTACCTCCCGGAACTAATGTCATCCAGCATGACATCGAAGTTGGCCGTGCAGGACCTTTCAAGCAACATGCTTACCGCTGTCCATTAACTAAGAGAGAGGCAATGAAAGCTGAGGTGCAATATTTACTAGAGAATGGGTTCGCTGTTCCGAGCAGTAGCCCCTGGAGCTCGCCGTGCATTCTGGTGCCGAAGGCTGATGGGTCCCTTCGTTTTTGTACCGATTTCCGAAAGATCAATTCCGTCACCGTGGCGGATGCCTTTCCCTTACCACGTGTGGACGATTGTGTGGATAGTCTTGGGGGTGCAAACTACATCACCAAATTGGACCTATTGAAAGGTTATTGGCAGGTGCCCCTCACCGAGCGGGCTTCTAAAATCTCTGCGTTTGTAACCCCCGACGCTTTTCTGCAGTATACGCGTATGGCCTTCGGTCTCCGAAACGCGCCCGCAACATTTCAGCGGTTAATGTCCACAGTCTTAGGGGGGGTTCCTAACTGTACTGTTTATTTAGACGATGTTGTCGTTTACTCGTCTACGTGGGAGGAACACACGTTAACGTTGCATGACGTGTTTGGCCGATTGTCCGCTGCTTCCTTAACGTTAAATCTAAAAAAATGTGAATTTGTAAAAGCTTCTGTAACGTATCTAGGGAAGCAGGTGGGAAATGGTCAAGTGCGACCACGGGACGGAAAGGTGGCTGCTGTGCTCAACTACCCAACACCTACTACGAGGAGAGAACTACGTAGGTTCCTGGGAATGGTGGGGTACTATCGTTGTTTTTGCAAGAACTTCTCGACTGTTGTTGCGCCGTTAACAACACTGTGTAGTCCAAAAGTGGGTTTTCTTTGGACTAACGAATGCGAGCAGGCATTCCTGTCGGCAAAATCTCTCCTTTGCAGTGCACCGGTGCTGTCCGCCCCAGACCTGACTCGTCCGTTCCAGCTGGAGGTGGACGCCAGCGCGGTTGGAGTGGGAGCTGTCCTTCTCCAGGAGGGTGCTGACAACCTAGGCCACCCCGTATCATACTTCTCAGCTAAGTTCAACAGTCATCAGTTGAATTATTCAACCATTGAAAAAGAGACCTTAGCTCTGTTGCTAGCATTACAACAGTTTAACGTTTACGTGGGGGCTAGTGCGTCTCCTGTCGTTGTTTATACAGATCATAATCCACTTGTTTTTCTGAGCAAAATGTATAACCAAAATCAACGACTCATGCGTTGGGCCTTAATGGTTCAGCCGTACAATCTTGAGATCCGTCATAAAAGAGGCTCTGACAACGTAGTTGCAGATGCGTTGTCTCGCGGATTAATTTAGGAACAGGATTTTCTGTATGAACCCATGCAGAATCAGTTTTTCTTTTTCCCTCTAAGGAAGGAGGAAAAGAAAAAAAAAAAAAAAAAATGATTCTTCCTCTAGGGGGGGAAGTGTTACGGCCACAGCCTTCTGAGTTTGTTTTTGTGATTATTAATTGGTTTGGCCCTTCTGAGTGCAGGCTCCGCCCCTGCGCACCTGAGAGCGGTTGCGGTGATGGCTCAGGCTGAGCATATAGAGGGGAGAGCGACTGAGCGCCGGGAGAAGGAGGAGACCTGCGAGAGCGCCAGGCCCCGGCCTCAACACCAGGAGACCAGTGTTTTGTGTTCGAGCTACTATTGTGATATATTAATGTGTAAAACGGAGAGGCTGGAGGTTGGAAAACTATAAAAAGAACTTTGCATCGCTTCCTGCCTATCGCGTTTCTTTATGTGGCTGACCCCTCGGCTGAACGAGCCGTCACCTTATCGAGGGGTCCGTAACATAAAGGAACAGATAGAGTCTTTGTGTGAACTACTATGAATTCTGAATATAAAAATATAAAAAGAAAAGAAATTAAGGATTTGGTTTTTAACAAGAAGCAACGCATTTATTTGAAAGGCAATTTAACTCATTTCACAAACAATTCAAAAACATGTTGTATTATGACTGATGGCCTGCGTCCAAACCAATGACATCACTTCAACTTCTTTATTATCTACATTAATTGATTAAAGTTGACTACGGAGGATATGGGCTAATGAACTTTGCAAGGGGTGTGGCTTAATCTGGCAAGACTCATCACCAAACGTGTAACACATGTGAACATTGAACCCCTGAACACACCCTGTTTTTTTGAGAATATTTGAAGAATAAGGGGCGCTGCTATTAATCGTTGAAAATCGGCCTTTTTGGCCTATTTTCATGATTTCTTGAAGTTGTAAAAGACCAAACTCCTCCTCGGGATTGAACCAGATTCTTTTCAAATTTGCACAGTGTGATCTTGAGAACCTACACTCTAAAAATTGCATTTTGTTCATTGCAATGTGCATTTAACCTGGACGAGGAGCACCACACTGATTATCACCCTCTTGATGTTTGAGTAACAGGAAGACAAACGGTTTGTGTGTATTTGGGATGTAGTCCTATCCAATAAAATATGAACGGTTTAATTGTTACTGTATCCAACCGCTCTTATGAAGAGGAAACCATTATAAAGCTAATGCAGTGTGATGTAACAACAGCCCTGAATTTAATGTTCACCTCAGTAACGTTTTATGTGTTTCTTCCATCCAATATGAATACAAATTAGATTTACACCTGTCAGTGTGATCCAGTAAAGTTCATCTGCTTTAGAAAGATGTTTGACTGTATAAGAACTCTGATCTGATCCATTGAGATATTTTACCTAGTTATTTTATGTCTTATATATAATATATTTACTCTGGTGCTCCATTATATACAATTCTTTAGTTTAAATGAAAATTAAACCAAACTATTAAAATGCATTAGCAAGACCACGTCATCAAGTCAGCTGCCAACTGGGAATAAAAGGTAGACTTTGATTGGATGCTGTAAACGTTCAACTTGACGAATCAGACTAGAGCTTCTGATGCGAGAATTTGTAAAACGGGTCAAGTTTGCTAGCTAGTCTTTGTGGCTAGTCTTCACTTGCCTGCTTGGCCGTTTCATGCACAGGCACCTGCACACTCGTCACGTTCGCTTTGTCCTCCACCTGCTGTGTGCACCACACCCTCGCCTTGCACTGAGCAGTCGTATCAAACGCCTCCACCTGTCATGTGTGTTCTATGTTGCTTAGTCACAAACGTATGTAACACCGTCTTCTCAAGGTGTGACGTGGGAGCTGGTTGAATGTGTGTGTGTGTGTGTGTGTGTGTGTGTGTGTGTGTGTGAGGCTTGGGGCTTGACTGTGTCCCTAAAGGACAGTGGTTTGAAAACGTCCTGCTAAACGTGGGGAGATTGTTGGTTATTAGTGAAAAGTCACTTTAATGACTTTCACACTTTAGAGGCTGACTAATATCTTACTGAGGTTATGACAGTTTCATTTATAGTTTATACTTCATATTATGAAGAGAAGTGAATCAAAGTGAGCTCAGGTAGACAAGTTATCAACCTGAAATATCACTTTCTAAGTCAGTGATACAGAATAAATACACAAAAAACGGAGCTTGCTTTGCTCCTTTTGTTTCGTGTTGTGATTATAAACTAACTTCACATTTATTCGTGTTTTATGGAGCAGGAAGCAGCATCAAGCTGGAGGAGAAGAGCTCGGATCCTATGCAAGACAAAAAGTAAAAGTCCATGCATACAAGTTAATGAACGTGTTTGCTGTTTGGGGTTTTTATCAACAGCATTGATGGAATCTCCTCTGCCTTAAGATTGCAATATTACTTTGAGCTAAAAGTAATTATAAATTACTAAAGTATCATACATTAACTGATTTTATTTTTATTTAAAATAACCAGAAAATGTTCTTCTCTCAGCCTGAAATATATCACAAACTGTCTCTTATAGTGTCCCACACGCTGTATCTCCTACTGTCTCTTATAGTGTCCCACACGCTGTATCTCCTACTGTCTCTTATAGTGTCCCACACACTGTATCTCAAACTGTCTCTTATAGTGTCCCACACACTGTATCTCCTACTGTCTCTTATAGTGTCCCACACACTGTATCTCCTACTGTCTCTTATAGTGTCCCACACACTGTATCTCAAACTGTCTCTTATAGTGTCCCACACACTGTATCTCCTACTGTCTCTTATAGTGTCCCACACGCTGTATCTCCTACTGTCTCTCATAGTGTCCCACACGCTGTATCTCCTACTGTCTCTCATAGTGTCCCACACGCTGTATCTCCTACTGTCTCTCATAGTGTCCCACACACTGTATCTCCTACTGTCTCTCATAGTGTCCCACACGCTGTATCTCCTACTGTCTCTCATAGTGTCCCACACGCTGTATCTCCTACTGTCTCTCATAGTGTCCCACACACTGTATCTCCTACTGTCTCTTATAGTGTCCCACACACTGTATCTCAAACTGTCTCTTATAGTGTCCCACACACTGTATCTCCTACTGTCTCTTATAGTGTCCCACACGCTGTATCTCCTACTGTCTCTCATAGTGTCCCACACGCTGTATCTCCTACTGTCTCTCATAGTGTCCCACACGCTGTATCTCCTACTGTCTCTCATAGTGTCCCACACACTGTATCTCCTACTGTCTCTCATAGTGTCCCACACACTGTATCTCCTACTGTCTCTCATAGTGTCCCACACGCTGTATCTCCTACTGTCTCTCATAGTGTCCCACACACTGTATCTCCTTCTGTCTCTTATAGTGTCCCACACGCTGTATCTCCTACTGTCTCTCATAGTGTCCCACACGCTGTATCTCCTACTGTCTCTCATAGTGTCCCACATGCTGTATCTCCTACTGTCTCTCATAGTGTCCCACACACTGTATCTCCTACTGTCTCTCATAGTGTCCCACACACTGTATCTCCTACTGTCTCTCATAGTGTCCCACACACTGTATCTCCTACTGTCTCTCATAGTGTCCCACACACTGTATCTCCTACTGTCTCTCATAGTGTCCCACACACTGTATCTCCTACTGTCTCTTATAGTGTCCCACACACTGTATCTCCTACTGTCTCTCATAGTGTCCCACACACTGTATCTCCTACTGTCTCTCATAGTGTCCCACACACTGTATCTCCTACTGTCTCTTATAGTGTCCCACACACTGTATCTCAAACTGTCTCTCATAGTGTCCCACACACTGTATCTCCTACTGTCTCTTATAGTGTCCCACACACTGTATCTCAAACTGTCTCTCATAGTGTCCCACACACTGTATCTCCTACTGTCTCTTATAGTGTCCCACACACTGTATCTCAAACTGTCTCTCATAGTGTCCCACACACTGTATCTCAAACTGTCTCTCATAGTGTCCCACACACTGTATCTCAAATTGTCTCTTATAGTGTCCCACACGCTGTATCTCCTACTGTCTCTTATAGTGTCCCACACGCTGTATCTCCTACTGTCTCTCATAGTGTCCCACACACTGTATCTCCTACTGTCTCTCATAGTGTCCCACACTGTATCTCCTACTGTCTCTCATAGTGTCCCACACACTGTATCTCAAACTGTCTCTTATAGTGTCCCACACGCTGTATCTCCTACTGTCTCTCATAGTGTCCCACACGCTGTATCTCCTACTGTCTCTTATAGTGTCCCACACGCTGTATCTCCTACTGTCTCTTATAGTGTCCCACACACTGTATCTCCTACTGTCTCTTATAGTGTCCCACACGCTGTATCTCCTACTGTCTCTTATAGTGTCCCACACACTGTATCTCCTTCTGTCTCTTATAGTGTCCCACACGCTGTATCTCAAACTGTCTCTCATAGTGTCCCACACACTGTATCTCCTACTGTCTCTTATAGTGTCCCACACACTGTATCTCCTACTGTCTCTCATAGTGTCCCACACACTGTATCTCAAACTGTCTCTTATAGTGTCCCACACACTGTATCTCCTACTGTCTCTTATAGTGTCCCATACGCTGTCTCACTAACTGTCTCTTATATAAATCATTGTCTATTTTAAGATTATTTTAAATTTGTCTTTTCTTTGAATATGTTCTACTGTGATTCATTCAGTCATTTAGCTGACGCTTTTATCCAAAGCGACTTACATTCCATTTAATTTTTTTTTTTTACATTTTTGCCCAGGGAGCAATTAAGAGATGGTTCCTCTTACTCTGGGACACCTCCACCACCAACCTTGCGGTTCCCGGCGCCCCCTCTCTAATCCTGCGCCACAACGACCCCCCAAAATGATCTACATTTACAAAGATGAGAAACCTTCGTATTGTGTCTCAGTGAGGACTTTGGACATTTTCATCTGAATCTTATATCCATCATATGTCCATCTGGTCAATGAATTGATATAACTGATATAACTTACCTGTACAATAGTGTTGACAAATAGTTAGAAGGCAGAACGTACAACTGGCTAGTCCTGATTCTATGAGTATAGACTGGTCGATCGCCAAGGCAGTGCTGCTTGATCGTCTGCCATTGATGAAAAAAATCACGCCACATCACGTCTTGCATGCGTGGTCAACGGAAGCCAACGGAAACTAACACACATTTCATTTTTTTCAAAAGCAACCCTGGCTGACTCCAATCAATGCAAGTCATCAGAACTAACCAACAATGTATGGAATGGTTGTGACGGTTCTTCCGACTCTGGAGTTTGCCAAATAATCATATTGTGTAAAAAGCAAAAGAGTTAAAAGAATTTATTCGATTTTTAAAATATGACTTTGACATCAATTTCATTTGAATTTATTTGTACTGCTACCATGCATTCCTCTTACTTTACTAGTTTCTAGTTTATTTTTTCAATTTCAAATAACTAGTAAATATCTTCATATATCACTTTTATCCTTAACAATTACAATTGTCAAAATTATTTCACAAGACATCACACAACTCAAGAGACAAGTAACATGTCAACATATTGTAGAGCATAGAACAGGCAGATGAAAATGTCATAAAATGCATTTAATTTTGCCCATATTTGTGGAATGTATTGTAAATAATAATTCACATTTTGATGATCAATTTAGCTGAGAATATAGTGATTAGTTGTAATCAGCCATCTGCGAATTGAAGACAATTATACATACAAATCCCATGCTATTTGCTTAAATGCATTAGATTCAAATATTTTTTGAACAAATTCACATCCTTTTTATATTGTTCATATTCAAAAGTTGAGCCTAGGATATAAAAACTGCAGTCAGTATCCTGTAATGTATAATTACTTGTCGGGAGCAATGGTGAAATACTGAGGGACATTTGGCCGCACTTGGCATTTTCCCTTTCTGAATAAAAAAGTTCCATTAATTTGTTTTCTAATAATATGTTGTACTTTATAATTAATAATGTAGAACATTTAGAAAAGGGAAAGTTGTCTGGAGGAAAAGTGCATTTGGTCATTCACTTTTCCTTCAGCATTTTCTTGGCATAAATATCCCGACAGGTTTCACAGCAGCGCTGGAACCACCTCATGTCCTGACAGAGGTTTGTCTCTCGGATCACACGACAGCACCACTGGTCCCAGTGCATTGGAAGGTCAGAGCAGCTGGGGAGGGAAGGTGGGAGGCATTTCAATGTGATACATTACAAATTCCAAATCCTAAATGACAAAATACAACAAAATACCTAAACTAACAGTGTGTATGACAGTGTGGGTTAGAACACAATGAACACCTTACAAATATTTTTTTAATACACAATTTCATCTTCTATTTGGAAGCTGCAGACAGAATAGATAAGAAGTATGGAGGAAAATGGTTAGTTTGCATATTTGTTCTTGCACGTTTTTCTTGCAAAATATGTAAAATGTTAACTATTAAACAGTTTGACAGCATTGGAGGCACATCTTTAAAAACTTATGATAGCAAAATCATATTTTTAGTGCTTTGACAAGCTTTTGGTTTAACTCTGTGGTCAAAAGTCTTTGGCTATGAACTGTACTTTTTCAAATGAATAAATAAACCTTAACCTTTCAACCTCAAAGTAGAACAGAATTGTGACAAATGTCACACCTACCCTGTTCACATTGATTTGATCAATGCAGGTACCTTGATGACATGGTCGGTAGGTGGGTGGTCTAAGCATCACTGAGCAGTCATTGCCATGCCGACCAGTCAGTTTGTGCATACACTGGACCACTCTCGACTGCAGGCCCTTCCCACAGGATGCCGAGCACTGAAACAGTAAATTAGATATCAGTTTTCAGTGTGATGCTCTAGTTTTCCATTGATGTCAACACAGGTGGGTTTTTTTTCAAAATGTAAGTAACTTAAGTAATTTCTACGTTTCGGTTTTCTTGCAAATTAACATTTAAGTTTTTTGTGTTAATTAGTGATCTAACAGGTATATTGCAGGTATATTTTTGAATCCTTGAACAAAGCCAGGCTTTTACCCTGCTTCCAGTCTTTAGAATCGGGACAGACTGTAAAGCCCTCTGAGGTAAATCTGTCATTTGTGATTTTGGGCTGTACAAAATAAAATAAATTGAATAATGAGATTACATTACAGGTAATTTAGCTGACACTTTCATCCAAAGCAACTTACATTGCATTTTAGCCCATGGTTTTTAGTAGTCAAGTCAAGTCATTTTATTTTGTAGCCAGGATTCAAACCGCTGACCTTGCGGTTCCTGGTGCACCCTCTCTACTCCATGCGCCACCATCGCCCCAATACTGAGGCTAACAATCTTTTCATTAATTTAACTTTAGTTTTACCAGGGGAGTCATCAATAAAAATATTATTAACAAGAGCAGCCTTATTCCAGATCTGCACTTTACAGATAAACACAAGGTTGATATGATTCGTCACGTGTCATTTTACAAAAGATCAAAATATTTCCCAAAACAGTTGATCCAAGTCATCAAATACATAATCCCTCAAAGCAGGACAGCAACAGTAACAGGCTATTGTTGTACATTGCTCTAGTACATATATGTCAAACTCAAGGCCCGCGGGCCATATCCGGCCCGGCATGCAATTATATCTGGCCCGCGAGATCACTTGTTACCAATGGCCCGACGATATGAAGCGCTGATAACAAAATAAACTACAGATCCCATAATGCAGCGCTTCAGCTGCCTTGCCGAGCGCTTTCCGTGGCGTTTCTGGCTGACATAACCGCACGTCTCAATGCCTTAAACCTCCAGCTCCAGGGACGCAACCGCATGATCACTGACATGTATGACGCAGTGAAGGCATTTCAAGTGAAGCTGATTTTATGGGAGACACAAATGCACCGGTGCAACTCGCCCCACTGTCCCTGTTGCCAAGTAATGCGGCATAGCGGTGTTCCCAAATACGCACTTTGCTGATAAACTGAGCGCACTGCGCACGGAGTTCGCACGGCGCTTTGGTGATTTTGAGGAACAAAAAGAGAATTTTGAGTTGTTTGGCAACCCATTTGCCGTCGACGTGGAAACTGCACCTGTGCAGATTCAGATGGAGCTGATTGAGCTGCAGTGTGATGGGACACTAAAGACAAAGTACGACACTGTTTATTCACTCCAGTCCCGCAACAATGTCCCAGCTCCGTCTACATGCGGCTCGAACCTTGTGCGTGTTTGGTAGCACATATCTGTGTGAGAAGCTGTTCTCAGTGATGAAGACAAACAAAACAGCACACAGGAGTCGTCTCACTGATGAGCACCTTCAGTCCATCCTGAGAGTCTCCACAACACGGGACCTCGCGCCAAACATAAACCAACTTTGCCAAAAAAAGATGCAAAGCATCCAGCTCTGATAAAATGGCATAAGAGCAAAGAAAACTGAATGTTTTGAATCGTTATTTGTTATTTCTGAAAAGCACACGTTTTATTTATAGTTCCAGGTTTTGTTTTGCAGCATGTTCATATTTCTAACTTGTATAATTTTGACTGGATATATTTTTATGGAGAGCAAGATATTTTAAGTTAAGTTAAGTTTAAGTTTATTTATTGCAGAATAAAATTCCTGTCTGTTTGTATTTATATTTATGTTAAAAGAAAATTTTAGTTTTAGTGTGTTCAATAAATGTTTATTCTGTTCGGCCCGTGACCTGAAGTGTGTTTTGAATTTTGGCCCCGTGTGCAATTGAGTTTGACACCCCTGCTCTAGTATATTACACTCTGAGACATTTCATCAGTGAACACTGCCAGGAAGCATCCACCATTCACAAGCAGTCAATTTGAGAAAACATTCTCCATTGGATATTCAGATTTTTCACTTAACAGTGCTTACAAAATAAGAAAAGGTTTCCCAATTTTGTTTTGTAATGACCCCATCTTCTTTAATATATTCCCTGCTCAAAGCAAGGACGTGGAGAAAAGTACAGATATATCGATATGAAAGGTCATTGTGGTGGCAGGTGTGGTTCGGCTGCAGAGGGGACAGAGTGGGGGGGGCGGCTCAGGGAACGCTGCCAGCTGGAGGTGGAATTGGGCTCACTTACATATTTGTAACGTTTCTGTCAAAGGAATGATTTGGGGTGTGAGTTTTTCCTGTGCCGATGTGAGGGTTTCGGGACAGAGTGTGTTGCATGTGCACAGATTGTACTCTGAGGAAAATTTGTAATTTGTGATTTTGGGCTATACAAAATGAAAAATAATTGAATTGAATAAACCCCAAAATGCAACAAAGCATATTCAGGTTTCTCATACTTTTGATTTCGACCGATTTCCAATCCACACCGGCTGTTTCTTTTCATGCCAATGTTTTATGTTTCCTCATGTGGCACTCTGAACAGCAAGTGTAGTAGACCAGAGCAAAGCTAGATGAACAATTGTAATCTCTTGACAATCTTGAAAATCTAATTCTGTAAAGAATGTTATTGTTACCTGTCCTCCTTGGATGCAGCAGTGGGCCCTGATGCCTGTTTGGATGCCTTCTCTTCCATCAACCTTGATCAACTGACTTCTTTATTTTCAAAGTCAAAATCTTCTACTTGTCTCTTGGATCCGATTCCGACCAAACTGCTTAAGGAAGTTTTTCCTTTAGTTAGCACATCCTTATTAGATATTATGAATCTGTCTTTGTTGACAGGACATGTACCACAGTCCTTCAAGGTAGCTGTAATTAAACCTCTTCTTAAGAAACCTACTCTTGCTCCAGAGGTGTTGGCTAACTACAGACCTATCTCTAATCTTCCCTTCCTCTCTAAGATCCTTGAGAAATCCGTCGCAAATCAATTATGTGACTTTCTACAAAACAATGCTTTGTTCGAGGATTTCCAGTCAGGATTCCGAGTGCATCACAGTACAGAAACAGCACTGGTAAAAATTACGAATGATCTTCTACTTGCATCGGACCAAGGACTCATCTCTTTTCTTGTCTTGCTGGACCTCAGTGCCGCATTTGATACCATAGACCATTGTATCCTGTTGCAGAGACTAGAACATTTAATTGGTATCAAAGGAACTGCACTCAGCTGGTTTAAATCCTACTTATCGGATCGATCCCAGTTTGTGCTTGTAAACGGTGAATCCTCAAAGACCACCAATGTTGGTCACGGAGTCCCACAAGGTTCTGTACTTGGACCGATTTTATTTACCCTCTATATGCTTCTTTTGGGCGATCTTATCAGGAAACACCGCATAAACTTCCATTGTTATGCAGACGATACTCAACTGTATCTGTCGATCAAGCCAGAAGAGACGGACCAGTTAGTTAGACTCCAAGAATGTCTTGGAGACATCAAAACTTGGATGACCGGCAACTTCCTGATGCTAAACTCAGAAAAAACGGAAGTTATCCTGATAGGCCCAGAGCGCCTTCGAAGCCAGCTGTCGCGTGATACAGTTTTTATGGATGGAATTGCTCTGGTACCCAGCAGCACCGTCAGGAATCTGGGAGTTCTCTTCGACCAGGATATGACCTTCAACTCGCATATAAAGAAGACTTCAAGGACTGCCTATTTCCATCTACGTAACATATCAAAAATCAGGAACTTCCTGTCTCAAAGTGATGCAGAAAAATTAGTTCATGCGTTTGTCACTTCCAGACTGGACTACTGTAATTCTTTGTTATCAGGCTGCTCTTGTAAATCTCTTAAGCCTCTCCAGCTGATTCAGAATGCTGCAGCACGTGTATTAACAAGAACTAAGAAAAGGGATCATATCACTCCTGTATTAACTTCTCTGCACTGGCTCCCTGTTAAATCAAGAATAGATTTTAAGGTACTTCTCCTCACCTACAAGGCACTTGCTGGTGAGGCACCGTTGTATCTTCAAGAGCTTGTAACACCGTATTGCCCTACAAGGCAACTGCGCTCCATAGATGCTGGGTTACTTGTTGTTCCTATGGTTTTAAAAAGTAGGCTGGGGGCCAGAGCCTTCAGTTATCAAGCTCCTCTTTTGTGGAACCAGGTTCCACTTTCAGTCCGGGGGGCAGATTCGGTTAGCTCTTTTAAAGTAAAACTTAAAACGTTCCTCTTTGATTCTGCCTATAGTTAGGGCTGGCTCAGGTTAGTCCGGACCAGCCCTTAGTTAAGCTGCTATAGGCTTAGAATGCCGGGGGACTTCTTAGGACACACCGAGCTCCTCTCTCACGCTCTCTTTCTACCATAATTCAAGTTTTATTAATGCACATGACTAATTCAGCTTCTTTCCGGGAGTTTTTTTTTTGTGCTTTCGCCCCTATCAGGTCTCCATAGATCGTGGTTCCTTCGGGACCCTGGTCCTGACACCTACCGTGGCCATGCTGACGCCTGCTGCTGCCATCATCATCATCATCATCATCATCATTATTTTAGATATTAATCATATTACTTTACTCATAAACCAACATTACCCTCTCCTAAAATCTCTGTGCTCTCCCTCCCCACAGGATTCTGTGGATGGTGGTTCTATCTGATGGTGGTTGCCTCTGCAGTGGTCCTGCTGTGCGCCTGGCTTACTACTCACAATTACTTGAATCATTTCTGTCATAGGAATTGCATGTATTATACATTGTTCATTCTGTACCCATGGCATCCATTGTAGTCTGTCCATCCCGGGAGTGGGATCCCTCCTCCGACGTTCTCCCTAAGGTTTCTTCCCTTTTTTCCCTCTTGTAAGGGTTTTTTCATTTTTTTGGGGAGTTTTTCCTGTGCCGATGGTGGGTTTCGGGGCAGAGGATGTCGTATGTGTACAGACTGTAAAGCCCTCTGAGGCAAATTTGTAATTTGCGATTCTGGGCTATACAAAATAAAATGACTTGACTTGACTTGACTTATTCAGAACAGTACCGTTTTTGACTTATTTTTAAAATAATTCATCAGATATCAGGACTAATTTCCTTTATCTGCTGAGGCTAATGCTGTTTGACTCTCAAACCTGCTTGTTCTCTCATTTTAAGCCCCACAACTGTAGAATTCAGGAAAATCCTACATTTATTGAAGCATTATATGCACTATATCTATGTAATGTACTATGTTTTATTAATGTGAGTCTTAAAAGTAACTCAAGGTACATGTACACTATTTGAGTGGTGAACAAGGAAAACATTTGTCTTTGAAATCCTAATGGAGTAGAAGTATGCGACATATTCAAATGAAAATGAAATACTCATACACAAAAAGTACCTCAAATTATACGTAAGTATAATATTAGGCTTCAAAGCAGAAAAGTACTACTAGGGGTAGGGATTATAGTTTGTGTGATATTATATATAGATTTGGATCATTTCTGTATTAGGAACTAAACAACTGTACATCTTGTACATCATCCAATGATGTACACAGCATCTATTTGATTCTGTCCACCCTGGGAGGAGGGTCTCCACTTTGAAGTCTGGCTTTGTGTCTGGCGGGACGGCCACCAATTGGTACATCATGGGGAGGGTTAAACTTTTCCTGAAGACCTCCAAGAATATGAAGGGGATAAAGCTGGAGGACTACTTTCCAGATATGGAGCTACACCAAGCAGGAAGACTTCCTGCTGCAAAAGATCGTCGGATGTGAGAAGCTCGCGCCAGGCTTCGCGTGCTCTGTGGAGGACTGCGGCCTGGCCGTGGGGGGGGGTTGGTTGGTCTGCTGCATGGATGAACCGCGCGGCGATCATCTTCGTGGACAGCATGGAGAAGGCACACGAGGTGGCATCGGCGTGGCACTCGTGCCCGTTCTGCCGCTCGCCGTGCCGGCTGCCAAGTTGACGGTATCAAACGTTCCGCCGTTCGTTCCGGACGAAGTGCTGCTCGAGGAGCTGGTGAAGCACGGGAAGTTGGTGTCCCCGTTAAAGAAGGTGTCCTCAGGCAGGGTGCAGGTCTCCTTTGCTGAGACATGTGGTGTCTCACAGTAGACAGCTTCACATGGTCCTCAGCAAAGCCCAGGCTCTCAGCCTGGTGATCAAGGTGAGGATCAAGGGGTTCGATTACGTGTTGTTTGCTGCATCGGATGATGGGAGGTGTTTCCGTTGTGGTGAAGAGGGACACCTGGCGAGGGTTTGTCCAGTAAAGAACCCGTCCACTCAGGACCAGAACCGGGGGGGTGACAGGGAGGCCAGGGAGGAAGAGGGGATGAGTGAAGCCCAGCCGGTGGGACAGGTGGGTGAGTGTGGGGATGGGTGAGAACATTACGGCGGTGGAGGGACGTGGCTGTTAACATGGCGTCCAGCGGTTCCTCCTTGGCTTTTGGCAGAGGTTCCAGTAGACTTAGGCTTACTGGAGGAAAAGGAAGTTGCTGAAGTGGATCACTACAGAGTACAGAGATATATTTCAAGGAAATATAAAGAAGCAACCTATATATATACGGATGCATCAAAGAAGACTGATACGAAAATGGGAATCGCATGTTATCCCTCAATTAAACATTAAGTTTTCTAGAAGAATTAATAATGATCTAGCTGTATACACAGCAGAACTGTGCAATATGGATGGCCTTGCTGTGGGTAGAGAGCAACAGACCTAAGCAAGCTGTCATTACATCAGACTCCAGCTCAGCTTTGACAAGCCTTAAACTTCTGCATTCTGAGTCTAGACAGGATATAGTATATGACATGCTGCAGCTGGTTAACAATCTGGTTAACTCCGGGATTAGTACTACATTTATATGGATACAGCCCATATAGGTGTAGGAGGTAATGAACTGGCAGATAAGTGTGCGAAGAAAGCAGCAGAGCTGCCGGATATAGAGGTGGATATTAAATATAGTAAAGCTGAAGTCAAAAGTATAATTAAAGCAAAAACAAATGCCAAATGGCAGTTTATGTGGGATAATGAACAATCTGGGAGGCACCTGTATAGAATTCAAGGAAAAGTGGGGAAGAGCAGGAATACATACAGAAGTAAGTAAGAAGAAGACATGGTGACCAGAATGAGACTAGGACATACAAGAGTAAGTGGAACATTATTTATAATGAAAAAGCACGTTGATGGAATGTGTGAAAATTGCAAAAGTCAAGAGACCATAGAGCATGTAATAATGTATTGCCCCAAATATCATCAAGCCAGACAAAGACTGATTTCACAACTTGGTGAAAAACAGATGACATTAAATTTATATGAGTTACTGAAAAAAGAATCTGGTAAAATTTGGTTTAATTTTTTGTTTTCCTTTTTGAAGATAACTGGGTTATTTGTAAGGATTTAGGAAAGTGTAGGATGACCTCCTGAACCAGACTCCAGTCCAGATGGTGGCGGTAATGCTCCAAAAGTTGGTTGCCAACCGCCAATCAAAACCATAAGAAGAAGAAGAAGAAGAAAGGAAAGTGGAGGGTTTTGTTTGAGGGTGGCCATGGCAGGTCATGGTAAAAGAGAGCAAGATGGTGACTTTTTGGTTTATTTCTTTTGTTGGTTTTTCTCCTTACTACTGTAATGTTGATTTCACGGGTTTGCACTTTCCAAACGGAATAATAAAACGTCCCCTACTCTGCCTACGACTACGCCATCGTTTTTGTAGGATTCAGCAAGTACAGAGAGTGAACCCCGTCACATACCCTTTACCTTTTTTTTGGTGAATGAGTGCTGAGTAAGTTGCTGAAAGGGGATATGGGAAATATTAACAAATAACTAATAGTTGTTGAGTTTCCTAACCTTAATTGAGTGTAAACCAAATGTTAAGCACTTAAGTTTGAGATAGTCCTACCTTGGACCAGTCTCCAGTCTTCCATTCGTAACATTTGGAAAGGTCCTCACAGGGCTCCTCTTCTTTGGGCCGGGAAAAAGGATCACATACACCCTCAGGGTTTGTACATGACACTGTCCGTTTGTGAACACCTTGACCACAGTCTGATGAACACTGGAGGAAGTGATGAAACAATGAATCAGTAACATAATGCAACAGGAAGTAGCATAAAGAAACAGGAGGAGATTTTGCTTATTCTTCCATTCCAGATATTGTGGCACTGGTTGACAATATTTTCAATACTTACCAACTAGACAAATAAAACCAATACCAGTTCTGCATTCCCATAGAGCAACAGTTTTTCAGGATGTTTTGAATATTTCCCTCTCCAAATTCATGAATGTTGGATAAAATTTGTAGGATAAGAATCATGGCTGATTCCCAAATGTTGACGAGCAATGTGAAATCTCATCAATCTCAAAAACAAAATCTCTTAGAGAACTGACAGCATCTTAACAAGTTGTGTAACCCGCAGGAGGACGGACCATGGAGCCCCGGACGAAAGTGCACCTAAAGTGCGAGGATGGCAATCGGTGAGATCAATTCATATTATTTCTATAACTGCTGTTTGTTTTCTACAGTTGTCAGAGTGCTGCCGCTCTGAGCGAATCGAGGTGAGCAATGACAACAGCGTAGAGAAAGCTGTTGCACCGCCAATCCCAGTTAGCACATGAAGCTAACTTGTTGAGCTACTAGTTTGACTGTATATATCTGCAGTATTCAACTCAAATGTGAAGAGATCCAGTTAGAGAACATTTCTGGAAGCAAAGGTCCATGATGTAAATATTTAGTGTGACTAAATAGACGGATAAAGTTGTAACAACATCTGCATGTAATCAATACACGACTAACAAATCAAATGAATTCAGTACAATTCAAAAACACTTTGACAGTATTTATTATCATGTACCAAAGAACTGAACATTGATGTGTGACTGCAAATGAGAAATTCATACCATACCATACAGAAAGCTTATACCGGTACACCGTGCTGCCCTACGATGCTTCTCTCATGTCATCAGCTCGGTGTGTGAATAACGTACCTTAGACCACTCTGAAGCCTCCCACACAGTGAGGCAGAGGTGGCCCTCACAGGCTTGAAGGACAGGAGGTTTCCCTCCTTGGCAGTACAGGTCCCTGGTGTGGATGCGTGAGCCATTCTGTAGATGGTAAACACAGACCACCTCCCTATGCTGAAGGCCTTTACCACACGTGATGGAGCAGGATCCCCACTCTCCGGTCAACCACCTTTGAAAAACGCTAAGTGTTTACAGACAGTTCATAACCTACAGTCTACTTGCCTTGGGTCTGAAAGAAACAGGTCTTTCATTTTTACTAGCTTAATATTGTTACCAAATTTTAAAATAAAGAATAAAATAAAAATATTTATTTTTAAATAAAGGATTTCTGTCTCCAGCATCGATGGCGCTCGTACAGGACGTCATCGTGACGTCATACGGGTCTTTGTGATCTCGGAGAAGTCTCCCCCTATAAAGCGTTAACCTAACTGATATCGCTCCTTCATCAATGAGGAAGACAGCTGCTCTTTTGTTCCGGCGGAGTGATGAACTAGTTTTTCGATGGGCAATACCTGTAAATTATGGTAGCTAAAAATATGAGAGAGAAGTCTTCAGTACTTTACAACACTCAAAGGTTTTCTTCATGATGGTGTCAGGAATTCATATGGATGTTTCCTGAATAAAACCAACACAAAATGCTGTGAGTGTGTTGGTCTCACCGGTACTGACAGGGTTGAGAGTTGCAGAGTCGTACTTTGGGTAGTGGTCGGTTTTCAGGATGACAGTAGCTGTTGTTGACTGCTTCCATGGTTTTATTGGCTATCCTCACACAGGAAACCACTGTCCTCCTCTCACCTGCATGCACACACACGTAAGCAAAACACAAAGAAATGGGCCGCATTATAATGAGTGACTGATCAATATCAGAAAGTGGAAACACATTTCTGCATTTTATATCTTTCATGTGTTCATACTTTTTCTGTTTGTTTTTTTAGTTGCTCTTAACTGTAGTTCTACAGCATTGTTACACCATCTGCATCCCCAATATTAAATGTACGAAGGATTTTGACTCATGGAACATTGAAAGAGCATACTCATTTTCTATTGTCCATTATAACAGTGCATGCTTATTGTTATTCTATTACATAACGTCGGTGCTGACCAGCTAAAGAAATATGTCGTTAAACTCGGCGGCGGCTGGTGGATTTTTGGATTACTGAATCAGATTCAGTAAACATTCCAGTAAGATTCAATGCAAAAAAGGGTATCAAACTCGCATTATTACTTTGCAGTTAAATATTTAACATTTATTCCAACAGTTTAAATAAGATGTCCTTATTTTGTTAAACAATTCAGAAAATGATATAACTTCCATATCGTAACTATTGTAAATATCATACAATATATGAATTATATGAAAGGATAAATATATTTACATAAAATTTGAACATGTGTGTATATATACGTATATATTGTAACGGACTGGTATGTTCAGTAAGCGAAGCCCCAATTTACTATGTTTTAGAAGTTCAGTAAAGGTTACGCCAATCATCCTAGTGCCACCTATGGAGACGTGTTGTGGGGATGTTTGGGGGCCGGTGGAGTAGGTAACGCGGGAGCGGAGTTGTGTCGGAGGTGCTTGTCGTTGTTCGGCGTAGGCTACGGCCCACAGTAGCCTGTTCAAGTAATAAAAAACATAAAAGAGTCCATTGTCTGGAGCTTCATTAGCGAGAGTCGCTACATTGGTGTCAGAAGTAAAACTTCGCCATCCGTTGGAAGTCTTCCCATCAGCTGACTGCGGAGAAGCTAAGTGGCTAGCTCTAACCACGCTGATAGGGATGTATCCGGACGTACGCCGTAAGATAAAGCAGGAGGGAACCGATGAAAAGGGACGGGACGGCGCAGCCGGAGCCATGAGGCCACGAGGATGGCTGCCGAGGATGGCTTTGGATGCTCGGACCGCTCTGTCGGTGGATTTAACGGCCATAGAGAAATGGACATGACGACGCACGCTGAGCCACGCGGGGGCGCTGTTCTGCCAACAATAAAGACCCCCAGGTATGACGGAAAAGCGGACTGGGAAGCTTTTCATGCTCAATTTGAACTGCTAGCTCAGACCTGTGGATGGTCCACGGAATTAAAAGCCCTTCAACTAGCGATGTGCTCACGGGTGATGCTTTGTCCTGCTTGCTGCTGCTGAGTCCTGTCGATAGGAGTGATTATGATGCACTAATCGGGGCTCTTAAGCGACGTTTTGGACAATGCTCTGCTGCTCCGCTCTGAAGTGTGCAGCAGACAGAGGCAGCCGGGGGAACCACTGAGCGCGCTAGCTAATGACATCGAGGGGCTTGTTCACCGCACCTACGCCCACATGCACCCTCCCATCCAAAGCGAGCTCGCAAGAGACCATTTTCTCCAGGCTCTACTGACACCCGACCTGCGCGTGCAAACACTACTGGCTCACCTTGGGTCCCTCCAGGATGCTCTGGAGTCTGCAACAGAGAGAGATGCTGTGTGCTTTGACGGGGGAGTTGGAAATTCCCCAACAGGGAGACCTGCTGGTGGGGTTGAGATGGACAAGGTGCAGCCTGCCTGGATGGGGGAGCTGACCCAGCTTGTGAGGGCTGCCACCCTTGAGGAGCGACACGGGGGTCCAGGATCTGGTCATTTTGGCGTTAATAAGACCCTGCGCCGCCTCCGTCAAGGGTTCTACTGGGGCCAACACAGGCAGGACGTAGAGGACTTCTGCCTCTGCTGCGACAGCTGCACTGCAAGTAAGGGGCCTGCAGGCAGATCTCATGCCCAACTCCAACAGTTTCCAGCAGGATGCCCCATGGAGAGGGTGGGGATTGATGGCCTCGGACCGTTTTCCCACACTGAGAGAGGTAACCGGTACATCCTCACTGCTATGGACTTTCACCAAGTGGCCCGAGGCATACAGCCTCTCAAACCAGGAGGCAGAGACTATAGTGGACGCTCTGGTGGGAGGGATGTTGAGCAGATTTGGCGCACCTGAAATCATCCACACAGACTAGGGCAGGAACTTCTCTGCCATGTGTGAAAAACTTTGCTCACACAAGACTCGCACTACACCACTTCACCCACAGAGTGATGGACTAGTTGAAAGATTTAACCGCACGCTGGCGCAACAGCTGGCCCCAGTAACAGCAAAACACCAACGCGACTGGGATGACCACGTTCCTCTTGTGCTGATGGCCTACAGATCTGCGGTGCAGGAGTCCACTTCCTGCTCTCCTGCCCTTCTCATGCTAGGCAGAGAGATCCGGACGCCAGCCGAGATGATGATGGGGAAACCCCCTGATGCCTCTGCAGGTCCTCCAGGGCTTGAGTACGCGAGGAAACTCCAGGATCGCTTGGAGTCTGCCCATGAGTTTGCCAGGAACCAGCTACGCAGTGCAGGTGTGAGGCAAAAGAGGAACTATGACATCCACATGACAACCCGGAAGCTGTCCGAGAGGGAGGCCAGGAACAGCACGGTGGAAATGGAGTTCCCGGTTAGCTCCCCGGCCCAGTCGTTTCTATGTAAATCTTTAACCCCACCTCCTGGATATAGTTTTAAAATATACAATATGATCAGAATTCTCTTAAGGGATAATATGTATGGTAGCAATGTTCTTACAGTGAAATATACGTCATTGAAATTACATTAATTTCATTAATACATCTTTCTTTAAACATACAGAATATTGAAAGGAGATGTAATCATCCAAGACCTGCAGCACAAAGCACAGCCTAGGCATATTTGTCATCAACAAGGAAGGTGCAGAAATGGGATATTACAATGACATTGTGGATCTTTTGCACAATCATGTGCAATGATATTGTGAATCATCTACGTTACATTCTAAATTCAACGTAAAAAACATCTGGATTTGATAAAGTTTCATAAAGTTGAGTAAATTCAATTTGATTATTTTCAGTGTATGAATGGAAACACGGATCGTGTGAAATTTAATTATAACTTTGTTTTGCAATAATGATATAAAACCAAACCAACTACCCTCAGGGATATCCATGAGTAATTTACTCTAATGGCTAGTAACCAAAAATAGATTGTCAGTAATGTAACCTCACATGATTATAGTCTGGTGCATGTGTGCGTTGGTCTGTGGATGTTACCTCCACCACATTTGACAGTACAGTCCTGCCAGTTGCTGTGAGTCCAGATGTAGAGATGTGTGTCACTGTCCTGGGTTGTGTTCAGAGACACTGTGTACTCATAGTGGATCCCATAGCTCTGGTCATGAAAGAGCAGCACCTAAAGACATGACAGAAGGCTTAAAGAAAAGCGCAGCCTTTCGTAAAGCTTACCATCACCTTTTCCATCTAAATTCTAAAACAGATTCAAATTCAAAGCAGAAGGTAAGAGTAAGGAAACATGACACACTTTACAGTAGATTATACCTTTTAAACAGCATATCTCTCCCACCAACGTTGTTACATTGGACTAGCCTGACTGCTAGGAACATTGGTGTGACACTCCAGCAGCAACATGTTCCTGTAGATAAATGCTGCACAACAACAGGAGAATACCTCCCATTCACACTCAGAAGTGCAGAGCAGGTTCTGGTACACGCTACGATCATCTCACGCCTTGACTATTATAACTCCCTCCTAGCAGGTCTACCTGCCAGCACCATGCAACCTCTGCAACTCATCCAGAATTCAGTAACTCAACTGTTCTATCACTACCAAGGAGTGTATTTTATTTTGATAATCTTTCATAGTGCCTTCAGTTTTAAGGAGTGTTTTTTGTTTAGCGACATTGCCTCCGTCCAAAGAGTGCCTACCCGGTATTCTGATAAAGTTAAAAGCCTTTTTGTTTGTGGAGCGAGTTTTGGTTGATCATTTTTATAGCTCGTATTTATTTCTCTGCCTTGGAGAGATCCAGTCTTACTAATAAAGACTACAAATCCCTTAAAACCCTGCAACTGTGTCCTGTGTTCTGCTGGGTCGTGACAGTTACTTTGTATGGTTGTGGAAGCTGTTCCAAGCTGTCCAGTAAGACGAGCGGGATTTACGAGTTGAGCGTCAGTGCCGATATAGAGGAACCAGGAGGGGGGCGGTGAGGGTCTTCAGGTGGCACAGGACCAGTAGTTCAGTGGCCCTCCACTACATCCACTACATCCTACATCCTCCAGCATCTGGACTCGCCAGGAACCTATGTCAGGATCCTGTTTGTGGACTTCAGCTCTGCCTTCAACACCATCATCCCGTCTCTGCTGCAGGACAAACTCTCCCAGCTGCACGTGCCCGACTCCACCTGCAAGTGGATCACTGACTTCCTGTCTGACAGGAAGCAGCACGTGAAGCTGGGGAAACATGTCTCATCCTCCTGGACCATCAGCACCGGTTCCCCTCTGCTCTTCTCCCTGTACACCAACAGCTGCACCTCCAGTCAGCAGTCCTTAAAGCTCCTGAAGTTTGCGGATGACACCACCCTCATTGGACTGATGAGTGGGGATGAGTCCGCCTACAGGTGGGAGTCTCACCATCTGGTGACGTGGCGCAGCCAGAACAACCTGGAGCTCAACGCTCCGCACTGGAGCGTGGTGACAAAGCATCCGGCTATGCGTGGTTATAGCTGGGGCGAGGTTGGCTTCTTGTATAATCATGTAGATGCCATTGAAGCTTTTGGATCATAAGGAATCTCTGGGACTTGTTGAGAGATTGTCGTTGTAATCGGAAGGGGAAAGCGCGATGGCATCCATGAGGGAGCTGCCCTCGGTCCTGGTTTGGAATGTGGCAATGGGACGTGTTGGAGGCGTGGTCCTGCTCCCCAAATTATGCCTATTAGCCTCAATGAACATACATTAATTCCCCAAGTCTACTCTGCTCCCCCGCCACTGCTTCCCAGTGGCTGCCCACTTTGTTTCAAAACGTTGGTACTTGCGTACTGTGTGGCCAACAGATCGGGTCCAGCCTACGTTCACAACATGGTCATACCTTTGTTGGGACTCTTTGTTGAATGCACTTATTTTAAGTCGCTCTGGATAAAAGTGTCAGTTAAATTGGGGATCCCCAACCACTGGGCCGCAGAGAAAATGACCAGTTCCTGCCACAACTACTAACCCCCCCGGACGGTTATTTCGCTGTGTCTATTGGCCACACATTCAACACCGGTCCGCAAAATATTGTCTAACATGAAACTAGTCCCTGAGTCAAAAAAGGTTGGGGACCCCTGAGCTAAATGACCAATAATGAAATGAAAAAAAAAGTAGGATCCAAATGCAGAACCAAGCACAAAATAAAACTACTTTATTAAAGTATGAGTACAAATAGTTCTAGGGGCAAAATGGGGACAAGAAATAAACACAAACCAAAAACTCACAGACATGAATAGACAATGACATAGAACAAGACGTCAATAAAAAAATCCCAAAAGCATTAGTGCCACGAGCAAGATGTGTCAATTCTGCCGTTTTATCCAGGGTGTCTTATTATTAAATAGAAAATCTACATTTACCATCAGGTGTAAGGGTGTCTTGGTGGGTCCCTTGGCAGACATCTTCTCCCACAGTCCCCTTCTAACGTAGTGTACCGTGGTTCCGGCCAGCTCAAATTCTCCAGGAAGCTCAATCTTCCAGTCGCTGTTGATAGACCTCTTGATGGAGTCTCTCAGAGCTGTGAGGAGATATAGGTCAGAAGTAACACTTTCAAACTGTGTTTTATTAGGGAAAATAAACATACATTTTTTCCCCTGCATTACCAATTCATACCAGGATACATGTCATGGATTAATACCCGACTGTCCTGAAATTTTGGTTCATAAAAAATTGCAGTATTAACGTTAAAATCAAGAGAGCAACCAGTATTAACTAATTATATATAATTATTTACCAAATCACATTGTCAAAGTGGAATAATAATATAATTGTAAAGCCAACCATGCTAAAATTAATGCATATTGGGTGGATGGTTGAAAGATTTACCTCTAACTAAAGATATGTGAAAAATAGCAATTCTTAAGTAGTTTAAAACTTGTGCATCATTACCTAGAAAGCTGTGTGATGGTTTGTCCTCAACAACTTTAATCCTCCTGGCTCCTGCAGGAATAATGACGGCTTCAATGTACCCTGATAGAGATTCACAAATGGTGAAAATGAATGCACAGGCAACATATTACTGGGGACAAACATCCAAGAAACCTTGACAAGGGTTGATCAAATAATTAATTTAAGGCAAAAGTTAGATGAATTTACATTTGCTGGAAGCTGTTCACAGTGTGAGTCCCTCATTAACTTGGTGACCTCTACTGGGAACTATCAATATACATTGTGAGGATCCTTCGTTTTACTTTTGATAAAAGATTCAGACAGTTGGACAAATAATGAGGTGAGGACTTTAATGTCTGTATCACATATGGTCTATCAACTGGACTTCTCTGGCAATCTAACCGATCCCCTTTCTGTCACCTGCTGAATATATAATACATCACATACAGTGCATCCGGAAAGTATTCACAGCGCTTCACTTTTTCCACATTTTGTTATGTTACAGCCTTTTGCAGTTTTATCTTCGTCATTATGGGTTGTTGTGTGTAGAATGTTGAGAAAAATAATGGATTTAATCCATTTTGGAATAAGGCTGTAACATAACAAAATGTGAAAAAAGTGAAGCGCTGTGAATGCTTTCCAGATGCACTGTATGTTGCACTCCCGCCTGAGAACGAGAGCACCCCCAGCGAGACACGCTTCCTGCGGCTCCTCCACCTGGCTGCTGCTCTGGCTTTCTCCCTGTGCCAGGTGATGTCCCTCGTCAACAAAAACCAGGATTATAACCCTAGCCAACAAGGCTAATATCGCTACATATAGATGATGCACAGCCACTTCCTGTAACCACCGGGACTATCTGTAGTTGTTAATGAATGTTACCTGCTTATATTTTGGTTTACCTGAGGCAAATGAAAGGGAATATTGTAGTGGACACTAAGCTAGCTAGCTATTTTGTTGAAAATGATCTCCAGTGAGTGTGAACGAGTAAATTCGAAATACAAAAAATAAGTGAAGCTGCAAGCAGCGATGGACGGGTCCTTGCTACTCCGCACACATCGGGCACTGTCGGGACGCCTACAAATGTGGCGAGAACGGCTGTGGGCGTCGGACAAAGTGTCCGCGAGTCGTTGTTAACCGCGTGGAGCACCGCTGGGAATGACGCTTTGTAAACTTTAACGTTATCAAGGTATTTTCTGACAACATTTGAGAGGGATATGATTAGTCTGCAAGGAGCAGGTTATAAAGTAAAAAACCTCTTTGTTATTCCATGGAGAATTGTGGTATTTTGCCAAAGGACTACACTCACATAGTTGAATGTTTTTTTAAAGTTCTTCAAAGGCAAAGGTCTGAAGATCATAATGCCCGAATTTGAAAAGAATTGGCTTTAATCTCTGGAGGAGATTCAGGAGTTCAGTCTTCTGAACGGAACGAACGGAAACATCAGACAAAAGTCTAAATGGCCTAATCCTGGTAGGGTTTTGAGCATGGTCCCTAACAGTGTTAATTTTGTCGACGAAAACTAGGACAAAAAATGTTCGTTAACGACCCTATTCCCATGTGTAACCCTCTGGTAATTAATAAAATGGTAATTAATAAAATGTGAAATGTACTGCCAATCGCTTGCTAGCTCTCACACCATAAATATCCGGGTCGGGGAAAGGTCACTTCCTGTTATGGATCACAATCCCACTCGCGGTGACAGCTAGGGCAACAGAATTCCTCGTTCAGCGGTCAGGATTTTGAACCAGGACACAAGGGGTACCTGAAGGCGCTCGGATCACCATTTGGAGCTACCAACCGGACCAACCTTCCAGTCCTGGAGACGTGGTAGGATAAGGACACAAAAACATTTCCATGGACCTCAAAATGGATTATATACTTTACTTTCCATTGTTTTCTTTCTGGATGGACTTGAACTAACCAAATTTCTTTATTAATAAATACAGTCTATAAATACACCACGGTAACAGCTGGACTGACTCATCGTTGGGTTTTTTTCCACACACATTTGGCTCCGTAGGCGAATTTGAGATCTTTAGGTCGAAGTGATAATTTAAGATTAAAGTAAGGTTAAGCTTCGGTTGGGAAAACCTCAAGCGATGGTTACACATGACTAAGACGAGACTAAGCCGTGACAAAACTGGATCTTTAAAAATAAAAAATAAACTATGACTAAATCTATTTAAGCTTTCATTAACGAGACGAAAATGTTGGTGGTTGATGAAGTCACCATTTTTTACTTCTTTTAATTTAAATTTTAGTAGCACTTAAATGGAAACTTCCTTATACCAGGGCTTGACATTTGCACCCGCCAACCTGCCGTGGACTTCAGCTGTGGCGAGTAAAGCAGTTTCTCTCACTAGCCACTTTGGCAAGTGTAATTCTATATCTTGTTTATTGTAGTGTAATGGCGGTTAAGTGTCATCCACGACCCCAGCATGCTCACATTGGTGGAGCGGTGGTTCTTGTGCACCAACTACGGACCGTGACAACTATTATACACCGTCTCGGCCACCGTACGCTCGTCACTAAGCAGCATAGACGCGCAAACACATGACAGTTGGAGGTTTTCTGCTCAGTGCAAGTGAAGGACGTGGTCGCACATGGCAGGTGTAGGAAAACCAGGAGGACAGACACAAAAAACTGGTCATGAAACCAAAAAATAAAGAAGAGACAAAGAGAAAGAAAAGACTGAAGTGGGTGTCCAGTTGAGGATGGCTGGTTTATGATGCAGCCAAGAAAATAATGTATTACAATTTGAGCATGTTTAATACCTCAAAAGCACCTTCGTTGTTTACGGCGAAGAGGTTGCCACGGCAACATCGTTACACCAAACATAAAATGCTACATGGGAAGTCATCAAGTTTGTGGATGCTACAACTTACCGTCCTTTATCACCTTCTTATAATATTCACAGTGAAGCATTATCAAGGTCTTAAGTCTTTTCTGACAACTTTTGAGAGGCATCAGATTAACCTGTGACAAGCTTTATGCAATTTTTGAAGGCAAATGTCAAGATTACACCCCCCAAATTTGAAAAGAATCGGGTTAAATATCTGGGAGGAGCTCAGTCTCTTACAACTCCAGAAAAATGATAAATAGGCCAGAAATAGCATAAAAAAGCAGATATTCATAAATTAAAATAGGTTTATTAGTTGTAGCGTATAATAAAAATAATAATTCCTTGAACAAAGTTCCTCCAAAACTAGTTGTGCGAGCAGCGATCAACCGGCCTTTGCCACTTTTCGCAAAGCGATAGTTGCATTTGCATACCACCATTGACTTTTTTGTAGAGCATGCGGATGAGCAGCTATGAAACAAACA
This sequence comes from Gasterosteus aculeatus, assembly GCF_964276395.1. Taxonomy (NCBI): domain Eukaryota; kingdom Metazoa; phylum Chordata; class Actinopteri; order Perciformes; family Gasterosteidae; genus Gasterosteus; species Gasterosteus aculeatus. The sequence goes on from NC_135700.1 coordinate 422,106, forward strand.
AAACAAATTCAAGTCAATTGGCCATCAGGGGCAAAAGGTAAGGTAATAGGCAAAAGTGCCAAATTTATAGGGGGCGGAATAGAGCCATTTCTTTATACCCAAATGCTCAACCCCAAAAATATCTACATTTTTTGCTGTTTTGATTTGCACACCAAATCTTCAGGAAAGCATGGTTGAAGGCCCAATTTCATCATGGATGAGCGCTCAGCAGCTGTTATTACGGCTCAAACTTCTACTGTTACTACTGTACTGCCACTATGAACCAAAGCTACTACTATTACTGCTTCCACAAATAGTAGACACCTATATCACTGATATGCTTCCACTACATAAGCCTTCAAGATCACTAAGATCTTCTGACACCAATCTGTTAGTGATTCCCAGAGTAAATACAAATCATGGGAAAGCATCATTTAGTTACTACGCAACAAACAGCTGGAACAAACTTCCTGAAGATTTAAGACTTGCCCCAACTCTGACCACGTTTAAAACAAGACTGAAAACTTTTATGTTCCGCATCGCCTTCTGCTAAATTTGACCTACATTGCACTTTTAACCTCTGCTTTTAATTAAACAATTTAAATAAGATTTTAATTTATAATTTTATTTGCTGTTTTTAATTGTCTTTTAATTCCTGCATTTTATTTCACTTTATTGTATGAAATGTTATAATGTGAAGCACTTTGAGTCTTGAGTGTATGAAAAGTGCTATACAAATAAAATTGCCTTGCCTTGCCTATTTGTGTTTCTATGAAGCCGTAACTGCTCTCATTTGAAATACTGCTCCTCCAAAATTCGAGATCATATCTAAAAAAGTATGAATTTCAAATTAAGAAAAAATTAACTTCAATAATACATCTTACTACTGCTAATGTTGGCATATATACATATATATACATACACATATATATATATACATATATACAGTATTGGAGCAGTCACACAATTTTTTATTTTGCATTTAAAAATGTACCTGCTCTAATATACAGCATGGTTGGATAATTAACACACATTAGACGCACACATTCTCACCCATTCCTTTGGTGTGGTTGAATTTTCCGCTCACTATCTTACAGGAGCGCCCATCTCCGTTACATACACCACAGTGGTCCTCTTTGGCTGTAGGGCCGACGATGCCATCACAGCCAATTTTCTGAACAAAACAAAATAGTGAAAAACAACAAATCAAAAATTGTTCACTGACTTGACTGTGTGTCCTTTTGAGGGTGTGTTTTCTGTATGATTTTACATTGACATTTTATGAAGGCTAAATATCAGTTTATCTTGGTGTCATTAAATCAATCCAACCATCAGAAGAGTTTTTAAAAGACAACAAAGTAGCCTCAATTTAGAATATTTCAAAGAAATATTCAACTCCTTTGGGAATTGTATGAGAAGAGAGAAAATTAATTGAACGAATAAATCTTTTTTTTGCCTTTGTGAGTCGTTCTGTGTGCATTTGTAATTATTGAGACTGATCTTACCCCATACATTTGACCCAGAACACAATGTGTCTCTGTGAGAGACCACAGACTCTCTATCGTGTAAGTAATATTAAGGCAAAACATTATTTAAGTTTTCTCAATATAATGTTTTTGTGATCAGAATGTTATGACACTGAAGACATTTAGAGCTGATTAGACAAAGCAGAGCCGACCTACAATAACGTTCTCTTTCATGGTGAATGGTGTGGTTTTGCGCTTGTCATGCCCTACAAAGAGCCCCCTCTCACACCTAGAATCTAGTTTCCCTCTGTCTTGCTAGTAGGCATAGCACACGGACAAATGGATGCATCCTGGCTAGATTGCACTTTTTACCTGTCAGTGCTGTATATGGGGTAGTGCCTGTGTGCTTGTTAAAACACCCCTGGTATTGTCTGCTTCCTGGATGGCATAGTGTCAAAGACTCTGTCACTGTGGATCATTACATTTGGCCTTCTTGAAAAGAGCTGTCCCGTTCTGGTGCAGGGAGTAAGGACAGGAAGTATTGTGTCTGATTTTGTTCTTTCTCAGTAGTGTCTGAAACGCTCTGTTAGTGAACTCGGCCCCGTTATCTGATTTAATGCATTTCACAGTGCCGTTACATCTGCCTGGTCCTTCTCAGTGACCTGAACTGCATCACTTTTTGCTTTACAAAAAACGTTAGAATCATTCTTGGTTCCTGGGCCCATAACCTATTAACAGGTAGGGTTACCTTTTGCCTACCTGCACAGCGAAATAATGATTCCAAAGGATGAACATTGATAAAGTCATTAGTCACACGTGACTCAACGCCATATAAGGCGCAACAGCCCCTCCTGAACAAATAAAGCTACATGCATCCATACACCACCCTTAAGAATAGTAGCCCAAGCAGCTCATTTTCATGAAGAAATAAACATTAGAGTAAGAATCTCCGCTTAGACCACACAGCTGCTCAGGTCCTAATAATTCCTTCCGATAGGATCCTCAACGCCCGACTACCTTGACACTTAGGCACTAAATATGATGCTTTTTATTTTTACAATGCAGTCCCTCTCATTGTGACCCATCAATGGAGCAGTATGTCCGACGATTGTCCGTCTTGGGTGAAGACACTGGGCTCTGACCTAAGCAAGGAACCTAGTGTAGCTCACTGCTGTTCACATCTGCTTGTTATCGTTTCTGTCTAATGTTACAGTGGCCTTTGTGTTGTTCGGCCTGGACAAGTGTTTAAGTGTCCTGCAGCTTTAGCAATACCAATAGGAGGCTATTAGTCGGGCAACCGGGGTCGGGTTAGTCACTCTGGTGCTCTCTGCCCCGATGCTGCGAGCACCATGCGGACATATTTGCGACATATTCATGTTAGTGCGTATAAAATAATAACAGTTTTTTGGGTCAGGAAATGGAAGGGGAAACATGGAGGGGTCGGAAAATGGGGGAGAGAAGTTATCTTCGCTCAAAGAAAGGGACGTTCAGTTCGATCATGATGAAGTTCTGTTTCATCATGATCGAACAGGAACTGTCCTGTAAGTCAATACAGTGGGTACATTCCATAACATAAATTGGAAGGAGTATTGACACATGTTGGGGGGGCGTCTGTGTACCTGACATCTTCCATTGACACACAGGTCTGCCTCATATGGTCCACAGGGCGTCCCATCCATCACTCTGTCAGCCATCAGGACCGGGACATCTCGACCCACTGGGCTGCAAAATAACGCACAAGGCTTCTCTGCTCATACACACACACACACACACACACACACACACAACCCCACATACACAGTAACACAACATTCTGTAAGGCACACAAACAAACAATGTGAATGGATGGGGTCCAACTTACATCCAGGACATGGTCAAACCCTACATCCCAACCCGCACTCTCCGCTCTGCATCTGCAAAACTGCTCGTCCCTCCCTCACTGAGAGCAAAACACTCGACTAGATCTCGACTCTTCGCTGTCCTTGCGCCGAAATGGTGGAACGAGCTCTCTGAAGACACCAGGACCGCAGAGAGCCTTCACATCTTCCGCCGCAAACTAAAGACACACCTCTTCAGACTCTACCTCGACTAAAGACTAACAAATTGTAGCACTTAAATTGTACTTGTAACGTCACTCATCTATAGCAAATTGTAAATTGGCTTATGAGGAAATTGCACTTTCTTGTTCTCCTGAGTTTGTACCCTATGGTTGAATGCACTTCTTGTACGTCGCTTTGGATAAAAACGTCCGCTAAATGACATGTAATGTAATGTAAAGACCCAAGGGAGGTCCAATCAATAATAATCACACTGTATTGGCCGGATCCAGTCCAGGTGAGCCGAGTACAGCAGCACTTTAGACCTGCCATAGGTCCAGTGGACCCACACTATCATTCTTTCCCATCAGCATGCTGCCGCCTGCCAGCCCCATGCAGCCTCTTGGCGTGCTCAGTTGTCTGACCCACAGGAGGAATATGGTGGCAGGCATCAGGTTCCAGGTATGGTTGGCGGACTGCTTTCACTGGCAGGCATTGACAAATTCTGTTTTGTGCACGCTACGAGCACTGTTACCAAGTGCCACCAAAGTGTTACTCAAAATCTTGGTGAGGTACTTACTTCTTTAAATAGCACTGAGGCACTTATGGCACTTTTTTAGACGCAATGGAATGGGGAGAAGCTCAGTTTGAGCTTCACCTTGTTATTGGAGCTCTCAAAAAAGTTGAGGATTCATAAAAGATTATCAGAAGCCTGTGCTGTGGAGTAGTGTGAACACAGCATTTCATTTTTTACTGGTAATTTTTTCATCCAACTTAAGGAGGTAGAAAAAAGTAGTAAAAATTGTAGTATTAGATAAGGATAACCCGAGTAGATACAAAATGTATTTCTTAAATGATGATTTCAGTAGTTAAAAAATCTAAATCTAAATCTACATGGCCCTATGAGAAATAGTAAGTTCACTTTTCACACGCCCTTGATAATTCACCAATGAACTATGATTGACCACATTTTCTGGAATGTGGGGTTAAATGTACCTAACACACAGTATAACACACCAAGCCCTCATTATTGCCCAACTTGTTGAACCAAGAAAGTAGGCTAACAAAATCTACAAAAGCCCATAACTATGCCACAATCTAGAAAAACTAAAGAGCAGATGAGAAACAAAGTAATTCACATGTATCAGTCGGGAAAAGGTTACAAAGCCAATTCTAAGGCGTTGGCACTCCAGCGAACCACAGTGAGAGCCATTATCAATTAATGGAGAAATTCTTAAATGATGATTTTATTTATGAGGTAAAACATCTATTGAAACCTTTATGGCCCTATGTGAAAAAGTAATGGCCCCCTTACCCTAATAACTGGTTGTGCCCCCCTCGGCGGAAACAACTGCAATCAAGCGTTTGCTCTAGCTGGCCATTAGTCTTCACATCGCTGTGGAAGAAGAAGCCCACTCGTCCTTGCAGAATTGTTTGGATCATGAATGTCTCATCTCAATTGGATGCAGACTTTGACTAGACCATTGCAAAACCTTCCTTTTACTACTTCTGAGCCATTTGGCTATGGACCTGCTGAGAGGCTTTTGGATCGTTGTTGACTCTTGTGCTCTTAAACTTCACAACGTTACAAACTGATGACATTCTCAACGGTGCTATTTGTTTCTTGTGGTTTGTGTTGTTAATTCTGTTTTCTGTTGGGATTCCCCAAGCTCTTTCTCCAGAGATGAGCTCATGAACATCCGGGGAACAACTTGAATTACTTCCAACTTTTCTTTTTTCTTCTGGAATGGAATTACTGGACATTCTAGTCAAAGGTGTGCTCGCCTTTACTCACGCGGTGAGACGCCGTAGGAGAGGAAAACAGGCTCCTTAGTGCTGCGCAAGCGTGGTTCTCGCGCACCGCTGCCGGGCATCTATCTCTCCAACGTGCTTCACTGAGCAACAAACTGGACGAACTTCAGCTGCTGGTGAGGAGAGACAGAGACTTTTCTACATCCTCCGTTTTGAGTTTCAAGGAGACCTGGCTTTGTGGATCGATCCCAGACTCCGCGCTCCAGCGGACACTCGCCGATCAGATACAGCGCGTAGAGTGGACCAACCCGGACTCCTTAGTTATTGTCCTTGGGGACTTTAACAAAGGAAATCTCAGCCATTACATTACATTACATTACATGTCATTTAGCTGACGCTTTTATCCAAAGCGACTTACAATAAGTGCATTAAACCATAAGGATACAAACTCAGAAGAGCAATAAACAAGAAAGTGCAATTTCCTCAAATAAGTCTGTGTCTTTAGTCTGAAGATGTGAAGGCTCTCTGCGGTCCTGATGTCTTCAGAGAGCGCGTTCCCCCATTTAGGAGCAGGACAGCAAAGAGTGGTGATCTAGTCGAGTGTTTTGCTCTCAGTGAGGAGGAACATGCAGGTTATCAGATGCAGAGCGGAGAGTGCGGGTTGGGATGTCGGGTTGGACCAGGTCCTGGATGTAAGCTGGACCCCATCCGTTCACAGCATGGTACGTGAGCACCAATGTTTTGAACTGGATGCGGGCGGCCACCGGTGAGCGGAGGAGAGAGTAATGTGGGAGAACTTAGGAAGGTTAAAGACCAGTCGAGCTGCTGCATTCTGGATGAGCTGCAGAGGTGGAATGGTGGTAGCAGGAGACCTGCAGGAGGTAGTTGCAGTAGTCCAGGCGGGAGATGACAAGAGCCTGAATCAGTACCTGCGCTGCCTTCTGAGTGAGAAGGGGACGTATTCTCCTGATGTTGTAGAGCGAGTATCTACAGGATCGTGTTGTCGCAGTGATGTTGGGAGTCAGGGAGAGTTGGCTGTCGAGTGTCACGCCGAGGTTCCTAGCAGTCAAAGTGGACGTTAGCACGGAGTTGCCAAAGTTGACAGTCAAGTCGTGGGTCGGAGAATCTTTTCCGGGAAAGAGAAGTAGTTCAGTCTTGTTGGGTTGATTTTCAGATGGTTGGGCGGATCCACTGAGAGATGTCAGTTAGACAGGCAGAGATCCGAGCCGCCGCCTGGGTGTCCGAGTGAGGGAAGGAGAGAATTAGTTGGGTGTCATCAGCATAGCTGTGGTAAGAGAAGCCATGCGAGCGAATGACAGCGCAGAGAGAGTTGGTGTAGAGCGAGAAGAGGAGGGGACCCTCTTCTCGAGGTTTGTTAGTTATAGAGAGTGGAAGGGAGTAAGAGATGAAGAAGTGATCAGACACATGAAGTGGAGTTACAGAGAGGTTAGTGGTAGAGCAGTTTCTAGTAAAGATGTAGTCAAGGTGATTGCCGGCTTTGTGAGTAGGATGAGAGGGACTGAGTGACAGAGCGAAGGAAGAAAGTAGGTGTAAGAGGTCAGATGACTTCTCTGTCTGGATGTTGAAGTCACCCAGGAGGATGAGCGGAGGGCTATTTTCAGGGAAATTAGACAGGAGAATGTCCAGTTCTTCCAATAAATGACCCAAGTAGCCTGGCGAACGGTAAAGGACAACAATATTTAATTGTACCGGATGAGTAACTGTTACAGCATGGAATTCGAAAGACAGTAGGGTGGAGAGAAAAGCTCCATTTGGGTGAAATGAGTAGACCTGTGCCACCACCCCTACCAGTGGGCCTGGGTGTGTGGCTGAAGGAGAAGGCGGAGGAGAGAGCGGCTGGGGTGGATGTGTTCTCAGGTGTGATCCAGGTCTCGGTCAGAGCGAGGAAGTCGAGTGACTGCTGGATAGCAAAGCCGGAGATGAAGTCAGCCTTGCGAGGAGCTGACTGGCAGTTCCAGAGACCTCCTGTGACGAGGTGCTGGACGTGTGTGGAGCGGGTGGGATAGGTGAGAGAGGAGAGGTTACGATAGAGAGCAGATCTACCCCGAGGCCTGTAGTATCTGCGGGAAGAGATTCAAACAGGCACGGGTAAAGGGGTCAAACACATTATTAAAAATAGCAGAAGGCGCCGCATTCAGCCGCACGAAAGACTCCTTTGTCTTTGTTCTGCTCGTCTTGACTTGACTTGAGCCATGAACTTCCTAAATACAGACAGTTTATTAAATGCCCCACCAGAGAGGAGAACACGCTGGATCACTGTTACACCACAGTAAGCAGGGCTTATCACGCCGTCCCTCGTGCTGCACTGGGACACTCTGACCACGTCATGGTCCATCTGATTCCTGCATACAGGCAGAAACTAAAGCTCTGCAAACCTGTGGTGAGGGAATTCAAGAAGTGCACCAGTGAGGCGCTGGAGGATCTTTGGGCGTGCTTTGACTGCACAGACTGGGATGTTTTCAGGACGGCTACTCACAGTCTGGATGAGTTCACAGAGGCTTCTGTGAGGACAGCTGTGTTCCATCATGCACCAGGGTGAGTTTCAACAATGACAAACCTGGTTCACAGCGGTTCTCATCAAGTGACTCTGCTTCGGTTTGGAGAGGCTTTAAACACCTCACAAACTAAAAGCCAAACCCTCCACTGCATGAATGACCTCCCCTGGCAGACGAGAATGAGTTCTACTGCAGATTTGATAGACAATGTCCTGACTCCATCCAGCAGCTTCACCAACCTGCCTGACAGGAAGCAGCACGTGAAGCTGGGGAAACATGTCTCAGCCTCTCAGACCATCATCACCCCCCAAGCAGAGGTGTCAAAAGTATTCACATTCATTACTCAAGTAGAAGTATAGATACTAGGGTTTAAAAAGACTTCTGCAGTTGAAGTATCAACAAGCTTCTTACTTAAGTAAAAGTATAAAAGTACTGGATTCAAAATATAGTATAAGTAATGTAAGCGTGAAAAAAATTACATTTAGCACAAACTCTTAATGTGTGACCTCGCTCACAGAACATGTCAGTCCGTTACAATATAATCGGAAGGTGCCTTCAGATCACATGACCTGCTGTTCAGATGATGGGAACATGCCGATATTCAGAGAGGCAACACTGAACAACAGAGGGACAAATGTATCGACCCACATGCTACAGAACTTTGTGTTCACTCAGAGTGGCATCCTCAAAGGGGGTCATTTTAGAAATGTGTTTCCAAAGAATGCAAAGCGAGTACGCATGTGTGTCTCACCATCATTAATAATAGCCGTCAGCAAGCCTTTGTTTTTGCTGCCGTGTTGGTCATAGGACAGACATTGCTGGTCTCTGAAGCCTGTTGCCCCATTGGGACAGGGAGGACGCTCACAGGCCTTGTGCTCCACATTGGCCTTCTGACAGTGTCGTCCACCAGGACCAGGCCTACACACACACACACACACACACACACACACAGTATGAACACTAGGAGTGGACAATTTGACCTTAAATATAATTAAGTCGTTTTTTATTTGTTCTGCATTGTTGGTATTGTGTCACACTAATACGAAGCTAAAACTGACTGACAAGCTACGGCTTTCACAATGGACCCACTCGGCAAAGCCATTTTGATTACATTAGAAGGCAATTTTCTTGTGCTATTCAAGGAATTCTGCTCCTCTGCTGCTTTTTGTGGAGATAATGTACTTATGTTCTTCTACTTGTGTAGGTGCACATTTGTGCACAATTTGACACATTTGTGTGTCCAAACTTTTACTGGTACTTGTGTGAAATTGAGGACAGGCTTGCTGTGGCAGGGACGAATGCATTTGATTTGCCTAATGAAATGCAGTTGCAGTTGTGCTAAACAAGAATACCATTGAAAAGCAAAACAAATGAGTGGTAATTAGACTGTACTTGTGTAGCGCTTTTAGTCTTCTGATCACTAGTGCTTTAAAACTACTTTATCATGTTTCACCCATTCACCCCGGTTTGATGTTTTATTCCTTTAAAGTAATGTAAAGGGGGAATGTTGCTCATGTGGTTTATGCCACTGCCTCTGGAATATAGCTCTAACTTCTTTTGGCCTATAAAAGCAGTTCAAGTGTTCAGGTCTTGTTCAGATCGCTCAGTCAGGCCTGAGAAGTAATGCTAGCATTCCACCAGACTGTTGCATGGAAAAGGAAGCTGACCAGGAAAGCAGGGCCCTTAATCGGCCGGTCAATTCACGTTCCAACCGTCGGCCATGAGCTTTGGTTGTTACCAAAAGAATGAGACTTCAGATAACAGTGAGTGAGAAGAGCTTCCTTTGCAGGGCAGCAGGGTCAGACTTAGAGATTTGCTGCTGCTCCTTCACCTTTAATGGGCCAGTTGAATAGTTCAACATCCATCAGGATCCTTCTCCACGCCCCTAAATAAAGGTTTATTTCAAGTATTGGTAAGAAGCCCCAGGTTATATCTCAGAACACACTGTATGCTAATATATTTTGCCTGGTCTGAGAAGGCCTCTGGTTCCCCTGAAGAGTTGACAAATGTTGATGGGAGAGGAATACAGTATAAAACTGCTGCCCCAAATACCGTGTCCCAAGTAGGTAGAAAGATAACGGATGGTTAGATATGGATGGCAATGTAGTAATTAGAACACAGAAAAAAACACAGACGAACGGACAGATATAAGTGACATACGGAGGGTTGTCACATTTCCTCTGTCTGAAATGGACTCCAGTACCACAGGTTCTGCTGCACACGCTCCACTGGCTCCATGGACTCCAGTCACCGTCCACATGCTGAGGGATGGGAGTCTTATTCACACACTTACCGGACCTGCACCACTGACACACACATAGATTCATATTATTTCAAATAGAGGCTCATCATAGTCTGCATCTCGGCAAGTCAACAGGCACACTCCAAGAGAAGCTTTCAGTTGAGAGAAGTGAAGATCACAAAATCCTGCACAGAACCCATTCATTATTATGTGTACTCATTGAGACAAAAAGAAGATTAAAATCAATGTGTGGGTGAGACTGACTTTATCTGGCCCACACTCTGTTCCGTCCAGGGGAGGATCCAGTTTGGTCTTGCAGGCTGCATCTCCCTCCACTAAACACCACAATCCAGCGCACATCAGGTGCTGATACACACACACACACACACACACACACACACACACACACACACACACACACACACACACACACACACACAATGCTTTGTATTGAGGGCTCTCACTCTGACGTTATGATAATGTTTTTATTTATTACTATTATGGAGGCAACTATAAAGATAAGACAATACGTCATGGGTCAAATGTTTGTGGCATTTGAGTACTGGAACATTGTCCCTATGGGGACCACAAAGGTTCCCCAGAGGTAGCTGTGCCTCAATGCTGCTAGGCTGCATCCTTCAGGACGCATTCATCGGCCGTGTACGTCACTTCGGCTGCGATGCAGTGTTTTTAAATACACATAAGACGAGAACCAACTGGTCTTAATTATAACGTTTATAAGATTGTTCGTAAATTTCTGAGATATTATCATGATGTTTCTGGGTGTTTAATGTATTTTCTTTTATATTTATTAAGAGTAATTCCACTCATTTTAAAAATCATAGAGCTCCAGTTTCCAGGGTGGCTTGAATCAACAGATAATACGTTATGTAAATGTGATGCTATTAGGATAAATAAAATTAGTTGCAACCTCCATATTACTGCAAAAGCTGGCATTGGTTCCAAACAGTATCTGGCACTGTTGATCCACACTGTAATGCATGCCTGGTAGCTTTGGAGGAAGGCGGATCTGGTAACGGCTCCTGGAGTCTGTTTGCTGTAAGCAGGCACTGGCTTTGGACCTGTTTTAAAAACACAAAGCAGAAGGTTTTATAAGGTGCAGTAAACCGTATCATTTCCAATAGTTCTCTTTACATTGCCAAAACATATGCAGGCCTGCTCGCACACCAATACACGCCCATGTTACCAAAGGTGGACTGTTATGCTACTCTGACCCAGTGTGGGCTATGGAACATAAAATGTACTTGTATGGTATTTTAAGTGGTATAGTACTGCTGATGTGCCATTTAAAAACAATATTTTGCAAAGAGGGGACTTCCATCTGTGAGTGACGTCCACTCATCAAAGAGGAGACTTGATTATATATTGGAACGCTTCTGCATGATTCTTTTAGTTTTTTTTCTTCAAAAACGGATAGTTAAACATGTGTTATCGACATTTAGACATTTCTTAGTGTTACCAATATTATAAAAATAAGTGGCAACTTTAAATGGAAATAACTTTTCTTTTCCTCTTCTATTTTAATTATTGGTCGTTGTCAGTGACAATGGATAAGTACTATGTTTGTGTCAGGGTTGGGTAGGAAGGCAGGACTCAAACGCAGACTTTAACGAAAAAAGACTTTAATAGTCAAAAAACTCCACAAAGTAAAAGGCCAACGGGCAAAAACACACACGAACCGGGGACAAAAAGGCAGGCAGTAACGAGGGAACATCCAGACAGTAGACAGGGACATCCGTGACAAAGGACAACGACGCCACACGGCTTAAATACACAAGGGAGGTGCAGGTGAATCAGACGATCACAGGGGATGACGGGACCAGGCAGGAAGCAGTCGGTGGCGGCTCGGGGACAAAGGAAGCCGGAGTTGCCAGCTGGAGGGAGCGGGAAGCCCCCGGAGTCGCTGTCGCAACCCCTGCCAGGACCCCCACCCCCTGAAGGGCCGGATCCCAGACGGCCCTCAAATCACCAACGGGAGGGTGGGAGAGGACCATGGGATGGGAGGGAGGGAACCTGAGTCGGGGGGCGGGGACCGGAGGCGTCGGAGTCATGAGTCTCGGGGCCGGGACTGGAGGGGTCGGGGCCTGGAGTCTCGGGGCCGGGACTGGAGGGGTTAGGGTCATGAGTCTCGGGGCCGGGACTGGAGGGGTTGGAGTCATGAGTCTCGGGGCCGGGACTGGAGGGGTCAGGGCCTGGAGTCTCGGGGCCGGGACTGGAGGGGTTAGGGTCATGAGTCTCGGGGCCGGGACTGGAGGGGTCGGGGCCTGGAGTCTCGGGGCCGGGACTGGAGGGGTTGGGGTCATGAGTCTCGGGGCCGGTACTTGCCGAGTCACACAGTCCACAGGACACAGGTGGAAACATTCCGACGATCAAAGGGGATGAGAGGACCAGGCAGGAAGTGAAGTTACCCGGGGACACGAGTGGCAGAGAACTACAAAATACGACAGGAAGTGCACCACACCGTGACAGTTTGTGCATACAGACAAGCAGTTACCACAGGTCTTGCAGCCTGCAATAGTAGCTGGCTTATTTCGGGATTCCTGCAAAGTGGAGATTCAACAAAGGTTCTCTGGCAATTTATTTTTTTTATGATCATTTCTGACGATCAGCAGCCGCTTGCAAAAGTCTGGATGGCGTTATGCCAGGCCATTTTGTCTAGTTCTAAGCCTTGATTATTTTGACACAAGGTTTTTTTTTGCGTGTATGTGTTTGTTACATATCTGAGAAACTAAATGCAGGTCTCAAAACCGACTGCTTGTGCAGGCAGCTTGGAAAATCAGTGCTGAGTGACTCAAAGCGGGCAGAATCCAGGAGAAATGATGGACTGAATACTTCAATGTGGAAAAAGAAACTTTTAGAAAAAACAGATTAAGCCAAAAGGTGACATTGCGTTGTTTAATGTACAATATAGGGTTTAAAATACAAGGTTTTAAATCCTGGCAGGACTAGCTAGAGCTCAATTGTCCCATTGCACAAAAAGTGGGAGAGTTGTCTCTATATATAGATATATGCTTTACACAACCGTTGACATTACATGTCATTTAGCGGACGCTTTTATCCAAAGCGACTTACAATGAGTGCATTCAACCATACGGATACAAACTCAGAACAAGAACAAGAAACAAGAAAGTGTTACATCTGTACATGATTTATAATTGTCAGAGACTGTCGAGTCCAAATGTGAAACAGAACAGGAAAAATCAAGCTTTTCTTCCCCTTATTTAATTTTTTTGAATTTCAGCTTTATTTAAACTTTATTGCGAGAACATTATTTATATTTTCAGTCATACATATATGTTCAGTTCTTTGGTACATGACAAGAAATATTGTCAAAGAGTTTTTGAATTGTATGGACTTTCTTTTTTTTTGTATTGTGTATTAATTACATGCAGATGTTGATACAACTACAGAGTTGCTTGATTGTAAACTGTTCGGTCCTTAAATATAAGTTTATTAAATATACAAAAAACAATTTCTCTGTATTTCCCTTTATTCTGTGAATTTTCCACAAAAGGTTTTTTTTTCTTGGTGTAGTACACCAAGAAAAAAAAAAAGAGATCTTACAAGGCCGTATTACAATTCTATTTTGTCTGTTGGAAAAACTGCAATAATGTCATAATCCAGAAGGGTGTTTAGACCAGTTATTCTTTCTTTTTACCATTGGGCCAGTGCCAGTTCAAGGGCGGCTAAAAACCTTCAGGTTTGCACCAATGGGCCGTATGGGCTTGGGGTTGTTGTGGCGCCCCCTAGAGAGGGTGCGCCTTGTTATGTGTTTGCTGTTGTAGTTTTTATTGACATTGATAGACTGTCCTCTGCTTTAAGATTGCAATATTACTTTTAGCTGAAAGTACTATCTGGCCTATCTGATTTAATTTAATTTAAAATAACCGGGAAAGGTTCTTCTCTCTGCCTGAAATATATGACCCCGAGGAGAAGTGTATTTCCCTACGTTAAATGAAATGATAAGATTATCTTCTCTATCTGTATTGCATACGTTTAGGGTTTTAAGGCTTTTACTGTCAAGCGCAGCAGTTTGCTACGCAACGGGGGCAATGGAGGTAAAGCTGATGACGCAGGCAGGAGGTCCCCCCGTAGGCCAGACTGTCCCATTTCAGAGGCCGCTCGGATCAGCCTGTGCTGTTGTTGGAGGACCAGACCAGATCTACGAAGGATGCTGAAGGCTGCAGGCTCCCGAGGAGTTGGTTCTGCCAGCTGCTGTGGATATGTGCCGTGAGATAATTGGAGAGGCTGCTGCTAAAAATCTGCTGTACGTCCCACAGTAAAAGGACACTGTGATATACCGGACACGGCCTCAGACATCCATCAGCAGAGTCTGAAAAGAATAAAAGGTAGCCCATTTTTCTCATTCCAACTAGACAAGTCCACTGAAGTCACTAATGCTGCACTGCTGCTGGCTTTTGTTGGATCAACGGGAGAATAGTTTGCACAAAGACTGCTGAATTCTGTTTTTTGGAAGGCTACCAACACGTATTACGGCTCAGGAATGTTTCCACTGCATGTAAAATGACTTGACCGGAAACAGCCTGGACTGGCAGAACTGCGCGTGCCTGTGGTGGTTGTGTAATGTCGGTAATGGTGAAGCGTCAATGACTGGCAGGCATTAAGGTGTCTTCAAGCAGATTTATCGTGCACAAGAAGCTAAATGGACCAACTGTTTCCTCGGCCGTGAAAGCCTTGCAGCAAAATAAATATCACTGTTATATCACAGTTACATCCATCACGAGGCGATGGATGTAACTGTGAAAACCATGTTTTATGTTTTGCAAAGTTTTGAGGAAATAGAAGCAAATCATGTCCAGCTGCTCTATCACAGTGAGGTGAGGAGGCTCTCAAGAGGACTGATCCTGAAGAATATTGACTGTTTTGATTGCTCTTTGTACTTGGAAAGTTGGGCCCGAGGTCAAAAAGGTTAAGAACCCCTGTCATAGATGGCTTTTACTGTGGGTGTGTCAGTACCTCTGGCTATCTGTGAATCAGCAGTTCTGTTCATGGTGGCTCCGACGCCGTCGGCACATCTTTTTCTGTGACCAGCTTCCAACAAAGTCCAGTTTACAGCGGTAAATCCCATCTGGAAATGAATGGTGCTCAAGAGATAGAATTTCTTCTTTCCTCTATATTGCATAGTTGGCCCATCACTGACGAAGAAAAGCTTTTGGATCCTTGGATTGTTCTCCTTCAGGAACCGAAGAACTGGTTCAAGATGAGCCCAAATGGCAAGAGGATCATGCTTCATGGAAGGTGGCAAGGCACCGAATGTAATCTGTGGTGCACACCACAGCAGTCTGATTGTGGGATGCTCCAAAATGGACTTGCTTCACCTACTTAGCTACCAGTTTTTTGCATAGTCAATGTAAAGAATAGCCTTGTCTGCTTTCAGGGATCAGTGCAGGAGTTGTAGCTGTGTGTACTGTGATGGATGTTGAAGAGGTGCTTGTACACTTTGACTTTCACTTCCCTCTCAAGATCTTCCAAAAGGTGCTCTCGGCTGCCCTCACATCTCTGTGGATCGCCCATCCCACACAGTAGTGTGCAGCGCTAAGGGCTGCCCGGGGAGCAGTCACAGGGTTGGGTGTCTTGCTCAGGGACTGTTCGACATGGGACAGCAAAGTTTCGACCCGCCAACCTTGCAGTTCCTGGTGCACCCTCCCTGCGCCATGGGAGTTGTCATGCAGTTTGCAAACACAAACTGTTGATGTTTGGGACAACCAAAAAGGTTTTGTCCCGCAGGAAAGCGAAAAGGACAACTTGAGAGGAGGCGTCTCCAACATTAACTAGTTTGATTCTCCCCCACTGACATAAGAACATTTTGACTATGTCCGTGGTCTTTTTATTACCAGTTCTCTGATACAGTAGGTGAACCTCGGCTGTGGCTTGTCTACGGTCTTTGCGGGCGCTACCTCCTGTTTTTCTGAGTTTGTATTTTCTGAGCACTATCTGAGACAGTTCTTCTGAATGCCATTGTCTCTTTATAGCTGACAGACTTGTATTATGTTTTCATTTGGTGCATGTGTAAGTGCTAGGTGGTGTGGAATCCCTGCAAAATGTCTCCATTTCGTTGTGTCTTTTCACCAACGCTCTGTGCTTATGCGGTCTTTTCTTTCACAATTTCATGACATTCCTTTTCCTTGGCTGAATCACTAGGAAAGAGCAGATACATTTCAGCTATTTCCTTCCTTAAATATTCTTGGTGTTTCACTGGGTCATCCCTTACTCTTTGTCTGTACTATCTCAATCGCTCTTCTCCACTTTTTCCTTTCCTTTTGAAATTTGGTGTCTAATGATGATAACATTTTTTTCACTAAACAGTTTTAGATAGAAATCAGCATTATCTACATGTTTACCATTTAGTCCCCTCAACACATTGGTATATTATATATAATAAAATAATTGAATAAACATTTTTGTTTGGCAGAGCCTAAGATCTTGGCACACCACAATTTCCTTTGGTTATTTACACAAACCACTGTCAGAAACAATGGAAAAGCGTTCACCAATGGTGATATACAGTCAATCTTAAACAAAAGGTTCATTTAGTTGTATCTCACCTGAGGAAGTTCTCCAGGTCAGTGCGGCTGCAGGAGGACCAGGACAGGTCACTGGGGTTTCTACCTTTAATCCATTCACCAGACATGATGTGGGAATGACTGGTGCAGGTGGCGTGATCGTCATCATGGCTCATACCCATGCTAAAACAAGGACATCAATACATAGACACTGCGTCAAAGGGTAGTGAAGCTGGCTCGTAAACAAAGGACTGCCTTTGTTTCTATTTTGTGCATCAATGTGTTTGTGAATGATTCTGCAACTAGGTCTGTGAATGAGTGTGGACCTCTTTGTGTGTCCACAGCTAATATCTTATTTTGCTGCAGCAATCTGCATCATAGTCAATCATGTGGCCCGCTCAAGAACCTTGTAGTTGTACTGACTCACACTTTCTTGTAACACCTTTCGTTAACCACTCCTTGGCCAGTAGGGGCTGGTAGGCGTAATACACCTTAGCGCGTCTCCAGTACCCCTTCTGCTGCTCGCGGGGGGATAACAGTTTGCAGTATGTTTGGCTGACAGCTAAAAGTATGGATAGTGTGTTTGTCTAACTTCCACTTTTCACACACATTCAGACACTGATGACAAGGTATAACCTTCAGACCATTCATACCTATTAACGTTCCAGGAGAAAAATAGATAATTTTTAGTTCTGGGGAATGATTGCAATTTTGAATCACGATCAATTGCATGAATTTCTGCGATTAATTGCGCAAAATTTCAAAATGAATTCTGATTTTTTTTTGTGCAAACAAATAAGGTTCTCTACATTACATTACAGGTCATTTAGCTGATACTTTTATCCAAAGCGACTAACATTGCATTTTTAACCCATGGCTTTTTACATTTTTGCCCAGGGAGCAATTAGGGTTTAGGTGTCATGCTCAGGGACACTTGAACATGGGACATGGAGTAGCCAGGGCTCGAACACCCAAACTTTCGGTTCCCGGTGCACCCTCCCTACCCCTGCGCTACGTCGACCCCTCCAAACCACAGTATTCCCTTCAATTTTTTTGGAAAATCTGCAGTGAGGCTGGCGACCAGTCCAGGGTGAACCCCGTCTCTCGCCCGAAGTTGGCTGGGATAGACTCCAGCCCCCCTGAGACCCTGTATGACGGATAAGCAGTTTGAAGATGAATGGATGGAAATCCCCCCCAAAAAACAAAGCAATTTGCCACCGCCAGGGCATTAACATTATATCTAGTTAAAACCTTTAAGGTTCATCACATAATGTGGTGTAGAGGCCGAACATGGTTTGTCACAATCTGTTTGTGTGCAGTTTGTTCCCTTGTTACTATGTCACCTTTTTTTTTTTACCTTTTATGAGTTAATCAATTTACGGGGCGTGGCCTAAGACTGTTGCAGTAGCTGACATGAACCAAAACAGAGTCTTCTTGTTAGCTGTAACTTGACTGTGATTCTCCAAAGGAAATCCAGTAGAAACATGGACTTTAGGGAGTAAGAAGTTCCGTCAGAAGTAAATCCCAGCTCTGTCCTTTAATAAAGCAGGTGTATTAATGTTGCCTGTTTTAATGTTATGATCACTGAGTGTAACCTTTTCAGTCTTTTGATTGTTCTGACAAAACTTCGGTGTTAGTATGTTCAGTCATAGCCTAAATTTGCATACGACATTTTCTGACTGTGAAATAGTTGTTGGAGTTGTGTTTGGAGCATGTTCAAACGGACTTTGCCGACGACTGAGTCCGTATTAAGAAGCTTTGAGATTATAGATTGCGCCCAAACATGTATGGCAGTATTGACAATAGTCCTGTGTCGGCACTAACTAACGGGGTCGTCATGGCGCTGGGGTAGAGAGGGTACGCTGGGAGCCGCGAGGTAGGTGGTTTGAGCTGGCTTCCCCATGTCCCATGTCATAGTGTCCCTGAGCAAGACACCTAACCCTAATTGCTCCCCAGGCAAAAAAATTAATGTAAAAAACCATGGGTTAAAAATGCAATATAAGTCGCTTTGGATAAAAGTGTCAGCTAAGGGACATGTAATGTAACTTCAATTTGTGAAAGTTTGAGGGGAAATGAAGACGTCATTCTCTAGATCGTCTTTGACAAAAAATGTTACTCAACCTATTTTTCTGACAGTGAATTGCTTTGCAACACGCGCAAACCCTTTTAGAACCATGAATTGAAACGAGTTCATCGACACAACTGCGCGAAAAGCCGCAGCCGCAGTTGCAGAAGCATGCCAGAGCCTTAAGGGGAAGTATTTGGACTTTTGGGGACTGCTTC
Source organism: Gasterosteus aculeatus (assembly GCF_964276395.1). Classification (NCBI taxonomy): domain Eukaryota; kingdom Metazoa; phylum Chordata; class Actinopteri; order Perciformes; family Gasterosteidae; genus Gasterosteus; species Gasterosteus aculeatus. Next base: position 440,925 of record NC_135700.1, read on the forward strand.
ATTGACTCTATTCAAATGCGAGTTTGTTAACGCAGTGGTAACCTAAGAGCGGGGCAGGGCCATGTGGCATTTGCTATCTGTCCCTATCTATCCCTCCCTGTGTGAGACGCGGCAGAAATTTGTAAGCCCCCCCCAGCCAAATCCTTTGCACTACTGTGTGTCAGGAGTAATTTGATTGTGCCAAAGCTCTGCTTTGCCGCACTCCTGTCTTGAATGCGCCTCATTTGGGGAGTCCCTTTAAAAGGAGGTAGATGCCAGGACCTCCACTCATCCTCCTGGGTGACTTCAACATCCAGACAGAGAAGTCATCTGACCTCTTACACCTACTTTCTTCTTTCGCTCTGTCACTCAGTCCCTCTCCTCCTACTCACAAAGCTGGCAATCATCTTGACTACATCTTCACTAGAAACTGCTCTACCACTAACCTCTCTGTAACTCCACTTCATGTGTGTGATCACTTCGTCATTTCCTACTCTAATCCGCTCTCTATAACTAACAACTAGTAACTAACAACTCTCAACTAACTCTGTAACGGTTCGTCGCAATATTCGCTCCCTCTCTCCCTCCTCTGTTCTATCAGCTCTCCCTTCAACTGACTCCTTCTCACTCTTGCATCCGAACGCTGCTGCTTATTTGATGAAATTGTTTCTTCGCTTTGGATAAAAGCGTCAGCTAAATTGATTTGGCATTTAGGCAATGTTCTTTTACAGGAAGACGGTCATGGTATTGATCATCCCTCGTGTTACTTCTCTATGAAGTTTATCAAGTAAGATACAGCAATAAGTATGTCGGTTCCGGACCAACCCTGGTTCTCGTGTATTCAGATTATGTTCTTGTCCAGTATGCAAAACAATCAGCGTCTTAAGCGCTGGACACTACTGCAAACTTTAACATAAAAGATTTTCAATATTGTAGCGTTGTCCTGGGTAGTGTTGAGCGAATTACTTTGAGTGTAACATAAATTCTGTCTGCAGTTGCCGCTGTTTAGACAGGGTCCGAACCGGCTGGATTCAATGTCCAACCTAGAGAGGCTCTTTCTCCTTGATACTCAGCAGCACAGCAGGGCCTGTTGGAAGCTGAGAGGTGGCACATTGAGCCTAATCATCATATTGGTCCTTCTTTAGGCCAGAGGTCTTCAACAGGGGGTCCGCGGAGGTACTGCAGGGGGGTCGCAAACATTTTTTAATGAGTCCATTTTAAAAATCTTTTTTATTTATTATTATTTTTTCGTCCAGAATTGTATTTATTGTCTTTAAATACACATGTGAATGTATAAATTGATAGAGAAGACGTTATTTTTCAATCCTCAATGCACAGATTCAACTTCTCACAGCAGCTCTCTCAAGCTGGGGACCAGTTTATTCACAGCAAGTTTCATACTGATACGACAGCACAGGCACCAGCAAATCAGATCGCGTTTATGCTCACGTCTAAAGAGCACAAAGCTCAAAAATAAAAGATGGCGGACCAAACTCCGTAGAATAGGGGGTCCCTGCTCCATCTCGGCATCAGTTTGTTGAAGACCCCTGCTATAGACCAAAGAGTTTGGGCAGAACACGGATAGAAGCCCTGTTAGGTTTTGGATGTTTTCGGTTAGGGAGACGAATGTCATCTTAAAAAAGCCGGGAATTTTCTAATCTTCTATCTGCAGGTTTAAGTGACAGAGCATGGGGCAAATAAATGATCTTGTTTGACCAGCAAAAATACTATAGCAAATATGCTCATGGCTGGGGTGGGGTCTTTGACTTGGACTTGGCCTCACTGCTTACTGAGGCTGTGGACTAAACTCACCGTTTCATTTCTCCCCACAGAGAGGAATTTAGGTCCCCTTCTCCAGGCACATTTGTTAACTTACAAAGCACAACGTTCTTCATTGATCTAGCCCGTTAATTTTGTTTTCAAGATGCATTAGGACTTCCACAAGACATGTGCCCATAACCTCAAAGGCCCTTGTCAGGCCATCGGCAGGCCTTGTTGTCACAGCAAACATCAGAGTACAGGTGCACTGACTGTTTGTGGACAAAACTAGGAGAAAAACAGTCCAGCAGTCAAACACTCAATGAAAACTTAAGATGGGCTGACCCTTAAGGTGGACCAATACCATAGGGGTTGTCGTGGCGCAGGGGTTAGAGATGGTGTGCTGGGAAGCACAAGGTTGGTGGTTCGATTCCAGGCTGCCCCATGTCGAAGTGTCCCTGAGCAAGACACCTAACCCCTAATTGCTCCCCAGGCAAAATGTGAAAAAAGCCATGGCTTTAAAGTGTAATGTAAGTCGCTTTGGATAAATGACCTGTGATGTAATGTCCCACGTCTAGGTTTTCTTGGTTGGACTTGTAAACCATGAACCCACTTGGAGCATTCTCACAACCGTAAACATGGACAATAGACGAGCAGTATGATATTATATTGCACAGTCAAAATACACTTGAAATATACAGTAGGTTTTACTGTTTATTTTACCTACTTGTGTCCCAACTCGTGAGCAATGGTGAAAGCCAAATTGAGTCCATTGTCTTCTGCTAACGCACACTTCCTCTTGGCACTGCAGACACCCCCTAAATAAGCAATACCTGGAACACAGTGACATGATACTGAGTTTGATAAATAACAGCTACATGAACGGAAAACTTTAATTGAAGTGAGGAATATGTATTTTTTGACAAAATCCACTCTTTTCCACACTTAATTTAGCTGAAATAAGAAGAAAATTATCTTCTCTATATGTACTTTATAAGTTCTTCCGCTTTTGAGGCTTTTAGCACAGGCAATGAGAACAGGTGGAGGTAGAGCTCATGACGCAAGCAGGAAGTACCCCCGTAGGCCAGACGTCTCATTTCACCATATGCAGTCCTTGGGTGGACCCAGCCCAGGTCTACAGCGAAGGCTGGGTCCTACAAGGATGCAGCCCACTGAATTGAGACATAGGTATTGACTGCAAGCAGGTGGCACGCTCACACTGCTTGATTGCAGAGGAGACAGGGCCTCACGTGCACAAGCTCTTGCCAACCGTCCTCGGCTTTTTGGAAAAAAGATGCCAAAAGTAAAATCCAAGTACTTTGGCTGCATTACATAGCCGTGTATAATCAATGGTGTGATGGCACCATGTTGTTTTCATTCATATCTTGCTGTAGGCTATTTAATTAATAATTTGTGGTATTGTAACAATCCCTTTGTGAAACCAAGCATCCAGGCAACCCAGTTCCCACTGAGGGGGGGGGGGGGGGGGGGGGGGTACAGTGGACGTTGTGGGGGATGAGTCTGGGAGAAGATGACACCATCACAAAAGGATGGTTAAAAAAGGAGAACAAGAAGAGGAAGTAGGTACCCTGAAACCACCCGGACATACAGAGGACGTCTTCGCTGTGTTGCCTTTCCCACTTTTGGGGATTTGTATATTGCTGCCGCTCAGGGCAAACACAGCTCGGTGTCAAATCCCCTTGTTGAGTTCAAGCACCAAATAAATTCTGTGTAACTCAAGAACGCATCCGGGATAATAAATGTTAACTACTGGTCATATATTGAACTATATTTGGCAGAAAACTATTTACTGAAATATATTTATTTTTTAGACCTACAGATCTGTAAAGCATTTAAAAATGAATTGGATTTCAATTGGATATCCTCCGGCACGTTAAGGTTGTCAACTATTTGCTACAGTAAAGTTTGTCGGCTGGAGTTAGTTAGTGAGTGAGTCACATGGGGGTACTCACCCACAGTATCACAGGGTTCATCTTTATGAACGCAGAAATCTGTCCTGGAAGAGAAAGTTAAACAAAACTGATGTACTGGTGTTATGCATTTTTTCATGAATAATAAAGACACTAGAAACGTAAACTATCCAATTAGAGAGAGGGAGAGAGGGAGAGAGTAAGAGCGAGAGAGAGTAAGAGACAAAAACAGAGAAAGAGCGAGAGTGCTCTCCCAAGTCAGCTGCACAAAGAAGATCTTTGGATACCTTGAGGAGGGGCTGTTTCTAAGTCAAGCTTGTATATTTGAGTTGAAATCACTTTCAAACTTTCACTTTTGATAATAACACATGTTATAAATTGGCCTCAAATCACCAGGGCCCGGTTTTTCAAAAGGTTTAATCCGGATAAAATTGATCCGGATTTAGTAATCCTTTTTTTCCGATCCGTGATCACGTAATCCAGTTTACTTTTGAGCCAGTTTTTCAAAGCAACATCGGATTAAATCAATCTGATCCGGATAGGAACTTTTCAAGAAAAAACCCACTCCATCCTCTTCCAGCAGTCCGCTCATCTGAGACCTACAACACAAACACTGTACATTGAGGATATTTATAACAAGTTTTAAGTATAGATGTATTGAATTAAAAAAAAGACTTAATGTCAAATACTCCACAACAATTTCAGACTTCCTCCTCTGATGTGGAAGAGACCAGAGACCTGGAGAGACCAGATCCTCATTGCTCTCAGATTTTATGCATGTGGGACTTTCTGTCAAAGTGTTGGTGACTATATGGGAGTGGTGAAATCAGCTGTGTGTGATGTGGTGAGAGATGTGTCAATCGTACTGGCCAGCCTGGTCAATGAATTTGTTTCTTTTCCGAAGGACAACCAGATTTCTTTTGGGGAATATGCCCAATACTATTGGAGCAATCGACTGCACACATGTGTGTATACAAGCACCTTGTGAGAATGAATGGGAGTTTATAAACAGAAAGGGGAGGCACAGCATCAATGTCCAACTTGTGTGTGATGCTGACCTCATCATCACCAACTGCGTTGTCAAGTGGCCTGGGTCTGTCCATGATGCACGCATCCTGAGGGAGAGCGCTCTATATAGAGACCTCCAAACCAACCGACCCGATGGCATTATATTAGGAGACAGCGCCTACCCACTCCTACCATGGCTGATGACTCCTTTTCTAACAGCAAATACACTGGCGCAGGCACGCTTCAACACTGCTCATTGCAGAGCAAGATGTGCAATTGAGCGTTTAAATGGAGTTCTTAGGAGGCGCTTTGCATGCCTTAACTACCTGAGAGCGGAGCCACAGAAAGCGTGCAACATAACCCTTGCCTGTATTGTCCTGCACAACATCGCTACCAAGCGCAACGCCCCTCTCTGTGCTGACAATGATGCACCTGAGCCCCTTGGAGACCCTAACCAACCTCCTGCATTCTGCCAGAACGAGCAAACCGGACGTGCAACAAGGGACGCAATAGTTAGACACTATTTCTGATTTGGATTTGTTTTGGATTTCAAAAATCAGTGATTGCCATTCTTTGCATTTTTTGGTTATTCTGTAATCATTGCATGCATCACTAATAAATATTCTAAAAACAAAACTATTTTCGATTGTGATGAATATATATATCAATAAGTGACAGAATAAAATGTATTGTTTTTGGTCAATTTTGACAGCTGTTTGGGATTATTTTACCCTTCTCGGCCCGGTTTTTCAAAAGTAATCCACTAGGATTTTGGATAACGGATTGGATCAAATCTTGAAAATGGATTTTTCAAAAGAAAAAACATATTACATAATCGGATTAGATCACGTAACCCAGTGTTGGTTTAGATCCGGATCAAACCTTTAGTTTGGGTTTTTCAGAACTTTTTTGTAGGATTTGGATCATTTTGATCCAAGAAATCTAGATTTAACTGATCCCATCAGAAGGGTGGATTCAGCGTGGATTTCATGCCCAAAATGTAATGAAAACTTTAAAAATGTATCAAATAATACTATATTTGGATAATGCAGTATCTTACAAGATAACCTATTTATTCATAAGGTTTTAATTTTATTTGTTCATCCGTCAGGCTACAGTGATTAGGTAGGCTTTAACATATTCAGCCTTTCAGTATAGGCCTACAGCAAAGTAGAAAGAGTTTGGCCTCATAGAATAATCCCCCAAACAGCTGTCAAAATTGACCAAAAACAATACATTGTTGCATGTGATGCATGCAATGATTACAGAATAACCAAAAAAATACAAAGAATGGCAATCACTGATTTTTGAAATCCAAAACAAATCCAAATCAGAAATAATGTCTAGTGTCCCTTGTTGCACGTCCTGTTTGCTTGTTCTGGCAGAGGAACAACTGACTCTGACCAAACTGCACCAAACCAAGGCCAGACTTGAGATCTGCCTCCTAAAGGCTACGCTCAGACAAGCTGGTCTCTCCACATCAGATGAGGAAGTCTGAAATTATTGTGGAGTATTTGAGATTAAGTCTTTTTTTTAATTCAATACATCTATATTTGAAACTTGTTAGAAATATCCTCAATGTACAGTATTTGTGTTGTAGGTCTCAGATGAGCGGACTGGAAGAGGATGGAGTGGGGTTTTTCTTGTTTTTAGTTTTTTTTAAATGTGTGTGTTTTCATTTCAAATAAAAATAAACTTATATTGACCCCAGACTGGCTATTCTACTTGTTGCTCTTTACATATCTGTAGTTCTACATTGTGATTTCCTATCCTGTTTGAGCACTGGTTATCCAGATTTGGTGATCCTGAAAAGTTCCTATCTGCATCAGATTGATCCAATCCGATGTTGCTTTGAAAAACTGTCTCAAAAGGAAAATGGATTACGTGATCACGGATCGCAAAAAAAAGGATTACTAAATCCGGATATATTTTATCCGGATTAAACCTTTTGAAAAACCGGGCCCTGAAGTTTGTGGATGACACCACCCTCATTGGACTCATCTCTGGTGGGGATGAGCAGCTGAAGAAATTCAACCTGCCTACGACGACGATGGTGACCTTCTAAATGGCAATCATTACATTACATTACATGTCATTTAGCTGACGCCTTTATCCAAAGCGACTTACAATAAGTGCATTAAACCATAGGGATACAAACTCAGAAGAACAAGAAACAAAAAAGTGCAATATCCTCAAATAAGCCAATTTACAATTTGCTATAGATGAGTGACGTTACAAGTACAATTTAAGTGCTACAATTTGTTAGTCTTTAGTCGAGGTAGAGTCTGAAGAGGTGTGTCTTTAGTTTGCGGCGGAAGATGTGAAGGCTCTCTGTGGTCCTGATGTCTTCAGAGAGCTCGTTCCACCATTTAGGAGCAGGACAGCAAAGCGTGGTGATCTAGTCGAGTATTTTGCTCTCAGTGAGGAGAAACGAGCAGTTTTGCAGATGCAGAGCAGAGAGTGCGGGTTGGGATGTCGGGTTTGACCATGTCCTGGATGTAAGTTGGACCCGATCCATTCACAGCATGGTACGTGAGCACCAATGTTTTGAACTGGATGCGGGCGGCCACCGGTACCAGTGAAGAGAGCGGAGGAGTGGAGTAGTGAGGGAGAATTTCGGAAGGTTAAAGACCCGTCGAGCTGCTGCATTCTGGATGAGCTGCAGAGGTCGAATGGTGGTAGCAGGAGACCTGCAGGAGAGAGTTACAGTAGTCCAGGCGGGAGATGACAAGAGCCTGAATCAGTACCTGCGCTGCCTTCTGAGTGAGAAGGGGACGTATTCTCCTGATGTTGTAGAGCGTGTATCTACAGGATCGTGTTGTCGCGGTGATGTTGGGAGTCAGGGAGAGTTGGCTGTCGATTGTGACGCCGAGGTTCCTAGTGGTTAAAGTGGGCGTTAACACCAAAGTGGCCGAAGTTGACAGTCACGTCCTGGGTCGGAGAGTCTTTTCCTGGAAAGAGAAGTAGTTCAGTCTTGTCGGGGTTGATTTTCAGGTGGTGGACGGACATCCACTGAGAGATGTCAGTCAGACAGGCAGAGATCCGAGTGAGGGAAGGAGAGAATTAGTTGTGTGTCATCTGCGTAGCTGTGGTAGGAGAAGCCATGCAAGCGAATGACAGCGCCGAGAGAGTTGGTGTAGAGCGAGAAGAGAAGGGGACCATGGACGGAACCCTGAGGAACTCCCGTAGTAAGAGGACAAGGTTCCGACACAGATCCTCGCCAGGTTACCCGGTAGGTGCGGCCGTCGAGGTAGGACGAGAGAAGGGAGAGAGCAGAGCCTGAGACACCAAGTTCCTAAAGGGAGGAAATAAGGATTTGGTGTACTGTGTCAAATGTAGCAGAGAGGTCCAGAAGGATGAGGACAGAGGAGAGAGAGGCGGCTCTAGCAGTGTGGAGTTGCTCTGAGACAGCAAGGACAGCAGTCTCTGTGGAATGGCCTGCCTTGGAGCCTGACTGGTGGGAGTCAAGGAGGTCGTTACCGTGGAGATAGGAGGAGCGACTGCGAGCGACTCTCTGATGTACTTATTCATAGCCTCTGTCTCAGGCCGTGACAGCGAATAGAGTAAACATCTGGGGGGAGAAGTGCCAGGTAATGCACCAATCATAGAGGCGATGGGGGGGGGGTAACAAAGACGCTCTGGATTTACTAAAAACATTCTTAAGATCTATGTACTCACGGGGGTGTGAAAACACCAGGTATGAAAACTCCTCTAAAGATCCAGAGGCTGGGGGCAACCGGGTCTGGGTTTGACGGAGACAGTTAGACAGGATGGGCTCCAGCCCACAATTCTCATGCCTGTCCAGTCGATATGGGGATGGCAGGGATGGCCAAGGGCCAGAGGGGCATTAGGGGAGTCGATAACATAAAAGCTTATTTCCTCGTGATGGTTACCGGAGAGGCAGAGACCCAGATAGACGGGTGCGATACACCTTCTTTTTATTCTATATCCCCCTAAACCATAGCCTTCTATTTTATACGGTATAGTTACATTTTAAGTTTGTAAATTGAACGTTTCTTGCTATTTATCTTGTTGTCCATTGTATCATTGTCTTACTGTCCAATGTTATGCAACAACCTCCAGGTCAAATTCCTTGTATGTCTAACATATTTCAACAATAAATGTTCCTGATGTGCTTCCAAAGATGCAGAGAGCATTTGAGCAGCATGGAGGCAGAGCCTCTGCACAGTTCTCTGCTGTAAGTCATGGCTCTGTTTGTTTTATTTCCAATGCAAAAAGCTCGCTCCATCTTCAACTATCATCTCTGTCTCTCCGATCTAACTGACAGCACGCAGCAGTTTCAGGGGTCAGGGGTCAACGCATACCGACAGTAAACAAAGTTGCGTAATTACGTTAAAATATTTGATTGCAATAATATTTAACTCGTTAACTTTTGACAGCCTTAATTTAAAGTTGAAGCTCAATGTTTCAGTGAATATTTGATTTTTGAAATCCCGAGATCCAAGATGTCATGACAAGTGAGTGATAAGAAGCTAATGCACGCCAATAAATGGTGGCTAGGAAAATAAAAAAGATTAATACAGTCAAGTATCGTGATATTTTGTAATGAAATATTGTATTAATGCTTGATAGCAAGTAGCTGTCTGTTTTGCGATATGAACTATGCACACCGCTTATCCTGCACACAGGGTTGCGGGGGGGGCTGGAGTCCATCCCAGCCAACTTCGGGCGATAGACAGGGATCACCCTAGACTGGTCGCCAGCCAATCGCAGGGCTACACAGAGACATACAACCATTCACACTCACATTCCCCAGAGAATGTCTTTGGACTGTGGGAGGAAGCCAGAGTACCGGAGAGAACCCACACAGACACGGGGACAACATGCAGACTCCACACAGAGAAAAGCCACTGGGCGGAGTCGAACCCAGGACCTTCTTGCTGTGAGGCAACAGTGCTGACCACCACACCACCGTGCCGCTCAACTATTGCACCATATGAAAGTAAAATCTCGGGATTACTATGAACTGGATTGCTAACACACCACAATTAAGAGATAGCATTATCCACTGATGTTAAAACAGCGCCAAAAAAGAATCAGCACTGGACACACTTGGCCTGATAGAGAAAGTGGTGGCTATATACCTGGTGACCAGCACAGCAGTGTCCACTGGTGGGATGTCTTCCCATCCACCGGGGAAATGGTCGGTACCAAGGTAGCGTAACCTCCCAAATTCTTGATGCTGCCAATGGCAGAAGCTCTCCAGATACCTCTCTCCATGATGGCCCACCTTTAGCTGTTCCTGAGGAACAGATACAGAGCAGATATCTTCGTTAATTGTGTCTCTTTTTGCTTTAACCCTCCTATTAACGACCCATACGGTTTCAACAGACACACGCTAATTAGTAAGATATTAGAAAAAATACATAATACATTTATAGACAAAGAAGCAATTGTATCTGTATCATTTTTGCTTTTCTATTAAAGTTGTGCAAAACCACAAGGCAGCTGCCTCAGTTTGGTACCGCCTCCAGCTCATCTGTTGGATTCCATAGCCACATGGGTACAACCTGCAAAAACACCCTATCATTTCATAGAAAATTAAGCAGAAAGAGTGAAAATTGTGGCAATGAGGGCGAACTAGACATATTTGTTTAACCAGATTCTGAAGGTGCTCTCCATTCTAGAGTTTCAGTTTCCACTCTAGCCTGGCCTATGCACACCCATACAAATCTCAGAAACGGTCTGAAACACTCATGAAACCAGTGAAATCAGTGATATTGAAAAAAGTTGAATAGATATAAAAGAGACAATTCTTTGCTGAAAAGTAGTTTAGGCTTTAGTCAATATTTTTACGTTTCAATGGTTGCTTTAGCTGAAACATTACAGGGACCACCACCAGCTTAGCGTTAAGCGCTTTTTGTTAAACTGCCTGTAAATTGGCATTGTCTTTAGCTAGCTCCTGTTAGCTTAGCAATTAGTCTTTCTCAAAACAGCCATAAGGAAAACAGGTATTTAAATCATGTTGGTGGTTTTATTTTGGTGGAGGGGGAAATACGCGGCCCAAGTTAAGTATACTTGTATATGTACTCAAGTTTAGATGTGTGTACAGTGCAGCCGGAAAAATAAAACATAACATGGACATAAGTATTCACAGCCTTTGCCATGACACTCAAAATTTAGCTCAGGTGCATCCTGTTTCCACTGATCATCCTTGAGATGTTTCTACAACTTGATTGGAGTCCACCTGTGCTAAATTCAGTTGATTGGACATGATTGAGAAAGGCACACACCTGTCTGTATAAGGTATCACAGTTGACATATCAGAGCATAAACCAAGCCATGAAGTCCAAGGAATTATCTGTAGACCGCCGAGACAGAATTGTATCGAGGCACCGATCTGGCGAAGGGGACAGAAAGATTTCTGCAGCATTGGAAGTCCCAATGAGCACAGTGGCCTCCATCATCCGGAAATGGAAGAAGAAGTTTGGAACCACCAGGACTCTTCTTAGAGTTGGCCGCCCAGCCAGACTGAGCGATCGGGGGAGAAGGGCCTTAGTCAGGGAGGTGACCAGGAACCCGATGGTCACTCTGACAGAACTTTGGCGTTGTTCTATGAAGAGAGGAGAACCATCTCTGCAGCACTCCACAAATCCGGCCTGTTTGGTAGAGTGGCCAGACAGAAGCCACTCCTCAGTAAAAAGCACATGACAGCCCGCCTGGAGTTTGCAAAAAAGCACCTGAAGGACTCTCAGACCATGAGAAACCAAATTCTCTGGTCTAATGAAACAAAGATTGAACTCTTTGGCCTGAATGCCAAGCGTCATGTCTGGAGGAAACCAGGCACTGCTCATCACCTGGCCAATACCATCCCTACAGTGAAGCATGGTGGTGGCAGCATCATACTGTGGGGATGTTTTTCAGCGGGAGGAACTGGGAGACTAGTCAGGATTGAGGGAAAGATGAATGCAGCAATGTACAGAGACATCCTCGATGAAAACATGCTCCAACGCGCTCTGGACCTCAGACTGGGGCGACGGTTCATCTTCCAACAGGACAACGACCCGAAGCACACAGCCAAGATAACAAAGGAGTGGCTTCGGCACAACTCTGTGAATGTCTTTGACTGGCCCAGTCAGAGCCCTGACTTGAACCCGATTGAACATCTCTGGAGAGATCTGAAAATGGCTGTGCACCGACGCTCCCCATCCAACCTGATGGAACTTGAGAGGTTCTGCAAAGAAGAATGGGAGAAACTGCCCAGAAATAGGTGTGCCACGCTTGTGGAATCATACCCAACAAGACTTGAGGCTGTAATTGCTGCCAAAGCTGCTTCAACAAAGTATTGCGCAAAGGCTGTGAATCCTTATGTACGTTATTTTTTATTCTTTATTTTTAACAGATTTGCAAAAATTTGCAAAAAACAGCTTTCACTTTGTCATTATGGGTTGTTGTGTGTAGAATGTTGAGGATAATTCAATCAATTTTGGAATAAGGCTGTAACATAACAAAATGTGGAAAAAGTGAAGCGCTGTGAATACTTTGCGGATGCACCGTATAACAAATGATTTGTGCAAAACAGGCTAAATCCATTTTTTGTGACCTTCTGTGAGTTTTTTGTCAGGGTTCTGGATAAATCACTACCATAGCAAAGAGAGGGATAAATTGTCTATAGTAATTGGCCAGGCCCAAAAAGGATCTCACCTCCTTCTTCGTACTCTGTTTTGGCCAGTCTTGGATAGCCCAAAGTTTTGCTTCCTTGGGTTTGACCAGTCCCCGCCCGATGGTGTACCCAAAGTAATTTGTCTCACTGAAGGCCAACTTGCATTTCTTTGGGTTCGCTGTCAACCCGGCCTGTCGGAGGGATTCCAGGACCTTCTGCACCCAAGCTAGGTGACTTTCCCAGTCTGGTCTCTGAATCACAACGTCATCAATATAAGCCGATGCATACTCTTGATGGGGTTTTAGTACCTGATCCATCAAGCGCTGGAAAGTGGCGGGAGCTCCAAACATTACATTACATTTAGCTGTCGCTTTCATCCAAAGTGACTTACATTACACTTTGAATCCATGGCTTTTTACATTTTTGCCCGGTGAGCAATTAGGGGTTAGGTGTCTTGCTCAGGGACACTTCGACTTGAGACATGGGGCAGCCGGGACTCAAACCACCAACCTTGCGGTTCCCAGTGCACCTGCTCTATCCCCTGCGCCACAACAGACCAAAGCGCATCATCCGGGAATTGCCACAGGTCTCCAGGGGTGGCAAAGGCAGTCTTCTCTTTTGACCCGGCCGCCAGGGGAACCTGCCAATATCCCTTTGTAAGACCAAGAGTAGTTATGAATCAAGCCAGGTTTTCAATCAGCTCGTCTTCATGGGGCATGGGATATGCATCAAACTCGGACACTTCATTTACCTTTCTGAAGTCAATACAGAACCGTACGGTGTTGTCCGGCTTGTCTGCTAGGACGATGGGGCTTGACCAAGCACTTTTAGATTCTTCAATTACCTTTTTAATTTCAATATTTTTCTTACCTCTTCTTAATTAGACTTAGTTTACATTTTTGCCCGGTGAGCAATTAGGGGTTAGGTGTCTTGCTCAGGGACACTTCGACTTGAGACATGGGGCAGCCGGGACTCAAACCACCAACCTTGCGGTTCCCAGTGCACCTGCTCTATCCCCTGCGCCACAACAGACCAAAGCGCATCATCCGGGAATTGCCACAGGTCTCCAGGGGTGGCAAAGGCAGTCTTCTCTTTTGACCCGGCCGCCAGGGGAACCTGCCAATATCCCTTTGTAAGACCAAGAGTAGTTATGAATCAAGCCAGGTTTTCAATCAGCTCGTCTTCATGGGGCATGGGATATGCATCAAACTCGGACACTTCATTTACCTTTCTGAAGTCAATACAGAACCGTACGGTGTTGTCCGGCTTGTCTGCTAGGACGATGGGGCTTGACCAAGCACTTTTAGATTCTTCAATTACCTTTTTAATTTCAATATTTTTCTTACCTCTTCTTAATTAGTCTCTTTCGAGCCTCCGGCACCCGATAGGGCTTTTGGTTTACCGTTTTTCCTGGCTGGGTGCGTATTTCATACTCCACTAGGTGAGTGCAGCCCGGGAGGAAGGAAAAGACATCGGGATTACCCTCCACTAACTCCTTGGCTTGCTGTAGTTGATGAGGGGAGAGATCAGGACCAAACTGTACAATGTCCCGCGCCGGTTCTCTTGTCTCACTAGGGTCAGTGAAGGTCTCTCGATCGCACCATTTCTTGAGGAGGTTAATGTGGTAAATCTGCTCACCTTTCCTTCTCCCTTGTTGCCGTACTTTGTAGTTGACTTCCCCCACCTTTTCAATTACTTCGTAGGGCCCCTGCCACGTCGCCAAGAACTTACATTCCACCGTGGGGACCAGGACTAAGTCTCTGTGTCCCGGTTGGAATTCTCTGGGTTGGGCTTCTCAATAATAAGCGGCACTCTGATCCCTCTGGGCTTTCTCTATGTGTTCCTTTACAATGGGCACCACGGCAGCCATCCAATCTTGCATCACCCCCACGTGTTCGATCATGGTTCGATGGGGACAAGGCTGTTCCTCCCAAGCCTCCGTGGCTATATCCAGAAGGCCCCTAGGTTTGTGGCAATACAACAGATCAAAGGGTGAGAAGCCAGTGGAAGCCAGAGGAACTTCTTTATCGCACAAAGTAAGCAACTGGTCCCCGTTTTTTCCATCCTTATCGATGGCCTTCCTCAGCATGGTTTTCAGGGTCTTATTAAACCATTCCACTAACCCATCTGTCGGGGGTTTGTACACCGAGGTCCTTACCTGTTTCACCTGCAACAGCACACACAATTCCTTGGTAACTCTAGACATGTAGGGGGTTCCTTGGTCGGTAAGAGTCTCCTTCGGAATCCCCACCCGGCTGCTGAAGAGGAATAGTTCTTTGGCTATTTGTTGAGCATTAGCCTTCCTTAAGGGAACGGCTTCCGGATACCGGGGGGCGTAGTCTACTATAACCAGCATATACTGGTGTCCCCGGGCGCTCTTGGGTATCGGCCCCACAATATCCAGGCCCACTCTTTCAAAGGGGGTCTCTATGATCGGCAACAGGATGAGGGGGGTTCCGGTAAGTCGGCCATGGCGCAGTGATCTGGGCAACTGCGGCAGGAGTTCTCAACCTCCTTGTGGACTCCCGACCAGAAGAACCTCTGCAAGACCCTTTACTTTGTTTTCTCCACCCACAAGTGAGCTCCCAGCAAGTGAGTGTGGGCCAATTGCAGGACGGTGGAACTATGGTGTTGGGGGACTAGGAGTTGTTGAATGATCTGGTCCTTTCGTCTTATACACAAGGCCATTTTTCACAGCAAAGTGAGGATAGGAAGGAGTTAGCCGGGGTCCCACCAAGGTTCCCTCTAGCACCTGAACATTGGTATGGGCATTTTTCAGGGTGGGGTCTTGTAACTGCGCTGTTCCGTACTGACCTTTTAAGGGGCAGCCTCTCTCGGGGGCCCCCCGCGTTCAGAGGGCCAAAGGGAGGGATGCCCAGAGGAGAACCTCTATGGTGACGCACATTTGGCCGAGCGGGTCCCGAAGCCATAGGTTCTTTTCCTACTACTTTCACTACTCACGAGCTGCTGTAGCTTCAAAGGCATGGAGATACGCTTCAACATCGTCTGTCACTCCTAGTTTCAGGATGAAATCCGCTGCCTTGTACCTTGTACCTGTTGGAGCTGTTGGTGTTGCGCTGATTTCTTGCTAGGCCCTCTAGCTCTCCAGCAGCATCTGCACCAGGGGCTCCATTTGGAATTGGAGCCCTTGTATTCAAAGTCTTCAAAAAAATTTCAAGAACAAAGGTTTATTCTGTCGTGGCCCAGCCAAACTCAGGTATTTAGTTTCCAGCAAAAAAATAAATATCTGAAAAAAACACGAACAACTTAAAACGTTCCAGAGGAGATAACATGCTCTTAATCAAATCACTCAACTTCACCAGACTCCTTGCCTGTAATCGTTGGAGGTTTTCAATCTTTCTCATCGGTTCTCCACCGATACATAACTCCTTTCCTTTCCCTTGTCCCAACACTTACTCAACACTTACACCTGTGTAAGTGTTGAGGCCTTCCGGGATCTGTAGTTAGACTGCAGCTGCCATTTTGTAGGGTGCAGCTGTCCCTTAAAAGAGAAGTAGCACCCATCTACTACTTGTCCCCGTGTGATGCCACACCGGCCAGTGAGAAAATCATCATCATCATCATTCCTCTATCATAACTGGCCCGCTCATAGAGCTTTGGATGCCCATCGGGCTTTTGCCTGTTACCAGTTAATACCGGCAAGCTCCTTTGTCTCCCGGTTTTGTTTTATTCTCTGACTCGGACAGTGACAGTATGCATACACGGCCGATTCAGAAGCTTTTACATTCTTGTTCACCCTGGAAAGTAGAATTGAAGTGAATAATTACAACTACTCTTAAAGAAAAAATAGTATGAATTGACAATTTAAAAAAGCATATGTTGTTTGACATATGTTGTCTGGCTTGTAATATATAAAGAGAGTGTAAGAGATCGAAAAGGTTAAAAAGTCTGGCTTACGGGACGGCTGTGAAGAATTACCAGCTTGGTCACACGAATGTTAATCTTGACTCCCAGACTCTTGTGCTGGAACATATTGTAGACCTGAAAGACAAAGCAAAACTAGACTACTACTGGAGATATATGTAAACACACATGCATATACAGTATATACAGTATATATATATATATATATATATATATATATAGAGAGAGAGAACAGTTTTCAATTCAATGAGAAAATGTGTCCAAACTTTCAAGTGGTACACAAATATATGATGATAATGTATTGAGTGAATGGAGAACCGATTCTACATAAAAAAGCGAAAAAAGAACTAACCATGTTCATGACTGTCAGCAAGAACCTCTGTGCTGCCTCAGCTCCGTGGTACTGCACCATATTAGAGTCGGCCACCACCACTGTCTCCACAGTGTATGCTTCCTGCAGGTGAAGGACGTTTCTCTTCCTGCGACCCTTCTCCCCCATGTTTGGCATCTTCTCCTTACCTACCAAAAACAGGAAGAGATACAGACCGGAAACCAAGGTTATGAACACTGCAGAGGAGTAACAGAGGAACTTAATATGTAGTAGCTTTTTTCAGATTCCAGATGAAGCAAGTTTGATGGGCAAAATTTACAAATTCTTTACAAATTTGCAGCCTTTATAATTTGTACACATAGTACATCCTCTGTCTCTGAACCCTCTCATCGGGACAGGAAACCCCAGAATGAACAATGTTCTCTACTAGGGTAATACGGTATTAAAACCCACTTTGAGGAACTCCATGACCTAATGTTCTAATTCATGGATGTTTTATGCATATATATACACTCACCGGCCACTTTATTAGGTATACCTGTTCAATTGCTTGTTATCACAAATTGCCAATCAGCCAATCACATGGCCAGAGCTTATTGCACTTAAGGCCTTTAGATGTGTTCAAGACAACTTGCTGAAGTTCAAACCGAGAATCAGAATGGGGAAGAAAGGGGATCTAAGTGACTTTGAACGTGGTTGTTGTGGTGTGGTTGTTGGTGCCAGATGGGCTGGTCTGGGTATGTCACAAACTGTTGATCTACTGGGATTTTCTGGCATCTCTAGGGTTGAATGAAAAAAAGGAGAAAATATCCAGTCAGCAGCAGTAGTGTGGATGAAAATGACTTGATGTGAGAAGTCAGAGGAGAATGGGCACACTGATTAGAGATAGTAGGAAGGCAACAGTAACTCAAACTAGACAATGCATTTCTTGCTCAAAATACAATGGAATGCTGAAAGCTAAAATCTGAAATGAAAAGTGTTTTTTTTAAATGCTGAAAATACAGAAATGAGAAAACCTAGTAGTAGTTTTAGTATCAATAGCAGTAGAAAAACTAGTAGTAGTATTGTAAGGAGCAGTACTGGTAATATCAGCTGTTTTACTAATACTATTATTCACAGTAGCATGTATAGTACAATTAGTTGTAGTCTAGTACTAGTACATTTTGTTGTAATCGTAAGAGTAGTAATATCAGCAGTGTCGCTACTACTAGTAGTAGTATTTGTAGTACTGGTATTAGGAGTCAGTTTAGTATTAATAGCAGTAGAAAAAGCAAGTAGTAGTATTAGTAATAGTATCAGTTGTATTGTTACTAGTAGTACTATTCATTGTAGTTGAGGTATTAATAGCAGTACTTTTAAAAAAGTACTAGTAGTACTTTTTTATAGTAGTAAGAGTAGTGGTATCAGTTGCAGTGTCACTACTACATTACATTACATTACATTACAGGTCACTTAGCAGACGCTTTTATCCAAAGCGACTTACATTCCACTTTAAACCCATGGCTTTTTGCATTTTTGCCCGGGGGGCAATTAGGGGTAAGGTGTCTTGCCCAGGGACACTTCGACTTCAGACTACTACTAATACTAATACTACTAATATAGTTATAGTAGTATTTTAGTACTACTAGTAGTATTAGTAGGTCATATGGCCCACTATGACCGCCACGACTGGTCCTCGGTCCACATAGAGAGAAAATTATCCTCGGTAGGAAAACAGAATCCCTGCACAGGCCTGCAGAGAGTTATTCAAATCTTGTTGTTTCGAGTGTAGCTGTTGCCGTGGCAACCCATTCTTTGCAGTAAACTAGGAAGTAATGGTAAAACAGGAGATGCTTTTGAGGGACTAAACATGCTAGAATTGTAATAAAACATGGCACACACATTTAAAGTCGAATATGTTCCATTATTATTATTGATGATTACAATAAATTATTATTTTAATGCTTCCAAATGGCAATTTGACTCTATAGCACTCCATACACATATTAATTTACATTACATTACATTACATGTCATTTAGCTGACGCTTTTATCCAAAGCGACGTACAATAAGTGCATTCAACCATAGGGTACAAACTCAGGAGAACAAGAAACAAGAAAGTGCAATTTCCTGAAATAAGCCAATTTACAATTTGCTATAGATGAGTGACGTTACAAGTACAATTTAAGTGCTACAATTTGTTAGTCTTTAGTCGAGGTAGAGTCTGAAGAGGTGTGTCTTTAGTTTGCGGTGGAAGATGTGAAGGCTCTCTGCGGTCCTGGTGTCTTCAGAGAGCTCGTTCCACCATTTCGGCGCAAGGACAGCGAAGAGTTGAGATCTAGTCGAGTGTTTTGCTCTCAGTGAGGGAGGGACGAGTAGTTTTGCAGATGCAGAGCGGAGAGTGCGGGTTGGGATGTAGGATTTGACCATGTCCTGGATGTAAGTTGGACCCGATCCATTCACAGCATGGCAGGTGAGCACCAATGTTTAGAACTGGATGCGGGCGGCCACCGGTAGCCAGTGAAGAGAGCGGAGGAGTGGAGTAGTGTGGGAGAATTTCGGAAGGTTGAAGACCAGTCGAGCTGCTGCGTTCTGAATGAGCTGCAGAGGTTGAATGGCGGTGGCAGGGAGACCAGCCAGGAGGGAGTTGCAGTAGTCCAGGCGGGAGACGACAAGAGCCTGAATCAGTACCTGCGCTGCCTTCTGAGTGAGAAGGGGACGTATTCTCCTGATGTTGTAGAGCGTGTATCTACAGGATCGCGTTGTCGCGGTGATGTGGGAGTCAGGGAGAGTTGGCTGTTGAGTGTAACGCCAAGGTTCTTCGCGGTCAAAGTGGGCGCGGAGTTTCCAACGTTGACTGTCAGGTCCTGGGTAAGCGAATCTTTTCCGGGAAAGAGAAGTAGTTCAGTCTTGTCGGGGTTGATTTTCAGATGGTGGGCGGACATCCACTGAGAGATGTCAGTTAGACAGGCAGAGATCCGAGCCGCCACCTGGGTGTCCGAGTGAGGGAAGGAGAGAATTAGTTGGGTGTCATCGGCATAGCTGTGGTAAGAGAAGCCATGCGAGCGAATGACAGCGCCAAGAGAGTTGGTGTAGAGCGAAAACAGGAGGGGACCCAGTACGGAATCCTGAGGAACTCCAGTAGTAAGAGGACAAGGTTCCGACACAGATCCTCGACAGGTTACCCGGTAGGTGCGGCCGTCGAGGTAGGACGAGAGAAGGGAGAGAGCAGAGCCTGTGACACCAAGTTCCTGAAGGGAGGAAATAAGGATCTGGTGGTTGACCGTGTCAAATGCAGCAGAGAGGTCCAGAAGGATGAGGACAGAGGAGAGAGAGGCGGCTCTAGCAGTGTGGAGTTGCTCTGAGACAGCAAGGGGAGTCTGTGGAGTGGCCTGCCTTGAAACCTGACTGGTGGGGGTCAAGGAGGTTGTTACAGTGGAGATAAGAGGAGAGTTGATTAAAGATAGCACGTTCAAGGGTTTTGGACAAAAAGGGAAGAAGAGAGACCGGTCTGTAGTTGTTTTCTTCAGAAGGGTTGAGGGTAGGTTTCTTCAGGAAGGGGTTGACTCTTGCCTCCTTCAGAGAATTGGGAAAACAGCCAGATAACAGAGCGTTGTTGATGAGACAGGTGAGGAACGGAAGACGGTCAGGTGCGATAGATTGTAGAAAATGTGATGGAATGGGGTCAAGAGGGCAGGTGGTCGTACGGGCAAAGGTTACTAGGGTAAGAATTTGGTTAGGAGAGAGGGCGGTGAAAGAGGAAAGTGAGGGCGAAAGAGGTGAGGTCGGTGGGACGCGAGAAGTAGGAAGTGGGTTTGAGAAGGAGGAGCGTATGTCAGCTATTTTCTTGGTGAAGTAGTTGACAAAGTCTCCTGGAAGAAGGGTGGAGGGGGGAGGAGGGGTAGGGGGTTCGAGGAGATTGGAGAAGATCGAGAAGAGTTTTTTGGGGTTAGAAAATGAAAATTCAATTTTGGATTGGTAGAAAGAGCTTTTGGCAGCAGAGATAGAAGCAGAAAACGAGGAGAGGAGAGATTGAAATTTAAGCAGGTCGTCAGGTCATTTATATTTACGCCATTTCCTTTCCGACGCTCGCATGGTGGCTCTCATGGCACGCACCAGTTGAGACAGCCACAGAGCCGAAGGGGATTTGCCAGTCCGTTTTGTCGTAAGAGGGCAGAGAGAGTCTAGAGAGGAGGAAAGAGTTGAGAGGAGAGTGTCTGCAGCAGCGTTCGGATGCAAGAGTGAGAAGGAATCAGTTGAAGGGAGAGCTGATAGAACAGAGGATGCCAGCGAGGAGGGAGAGAGGGAGCGAATATTGCGACGAGCCGGTATAGAGTTAGTCAATGAGGGAGGTTTGTTAGTTATAGAGAGTGGAAGGGAGTAAGAGATGAAGAAGTGCGAGTCGCTGACTGGCAGTTCCAGAGACCTCCTATGACGAGGTGCTGGACATGTGTGGAGCGGGTGGGATCGGTGAGAGAGGAGAGGTTACGATAGAGAGCAGATCTAGCCCGAGGCCTGTAGTATCTGCGGGAAGAGATTCGGACAGGTACGGGTAAAGACAGACGGGGTCAAACACATTATTAAAAATAGCAGAAGAAGGCGCCGCATTCAGCCGCCCCGAAGACTCCACGAAAGACTCCCTGGTCTTTGTCCTGCTCGTCTTGACTCCCACGAAAGACTCCCTGGTCTTTGTCCTGCTCGTCTTGACTCCACGAAAGACTCCCTGGTCTTTGTCCTGCTCGTCTTGACTCCCAAGAAAGACTCCCTGGTCTTTGTCCTGCTCGTCTTGACTCCCACGAAAGACTCCCTGGTCTTTGTCCTGCTCGTCTTGACTCCCACGAAAGACTCCCTTGTCTTTGTTCTGCTTGTCTTCGTGCTGCGAGGATAAGCTAACGCTTCCCACGATTTCTAGTTAAATACTCCCTCGTTAGTGGAAGTCGGCTGTGGCTGCGCTGGCCGCTCCCCCGTCATTTAGGAGATAAAAGGTCGATTGGCCTCGACAGAAACTCCTCAAAATGCAAAACACCAATAGCTTGACACCCTAATCAGTGAACAATCACCATGTGGTGTTTTGACAAAATGAGAGTTTAAGGATTCAAGTCTTATTTGCTTCAGAAGACAAGGCAAAACAGACTTAGATCAGGTCAAAAGCTAGCAGAACATATTTACTATTTATTTGCGTAAAGAATATGCAAATAAACTGAAAAGAAAGTATGTTGGGGCCATGCTCAAAACCGTACCGGAATTAGGCCATTTTTGTGTGATGTTTCCGTTCTTTGTTCCCCTTTTTTGGGGTTTAATGTCATCAGAAATTTTATACAGCTCGCTGATATCACTTTTTTAGAGATATGGGCCAATGAACTTCTAAGGGGTGTGGCTTAATATGTCAAAAAAACATTTGTAGCATATGTCAACATCTCATCCCTAAACATACCATAATTTGTAAAAATGTAAACACTAGGGTGTGCTGCAGTTAAGCGCTCAATATCTGCATTGTTAGCCAATTTTTTCAGCGTTTTATGAAGTCCTCCTCCCAGAGATTAATCCTTCTTTTCAAATTCAGGCAGTATGATCTTTGCCTAAAAAGTCCTAAAAAGATTGAAAAAAATATATGTGACCTTGGTGCTTTGGCAAAATACCACAATGGTTTTAACTCGGTCATACATTATCTAATGTGCTCCATATTTCTCATTTGTCATGCCATCCTCCCTGTAGACATCCGTGTGATCATTTTTAGTCCTAGTCCTATTGCTACCTAGTGGCAACAGCTACAGCTAAGTTACATGTTTTTTACTTTATACCCTACTCCTCACATTCCCTCTTAAACGTTGTCAGAAAAGAAAGGACCTCTGACCTTGATATTGTAAAACAGTTTGCAAACCGTCATTCTCAGAGTCGCTGCAGGCGGTTAACAACGACTCAGTCGCAGATGCTTTGTCCGATGTCTTCAGTCTTGTTTTTAGCCGGCCAGTGCCCCAAAGTGAGCGGATAAGCGAGGACCAGTCCTTCTCAGCTTGCAGCTTTAATCTTTGGTTGGATTCAATTCATTTATTCAATATGTTTTATTCCAAACCAAAGGATTTACATTCTAATCAATTATTTTGTGTCAGTTTGCTGCCATCATTCTTTTAAGTTGTTGTTGACCATTGTTGACATCCGGACTGTACAGACTGGGGATCTTTTCGGGACTGTGACAGCTTACAGCTTTTATGAAGACAGCCGTGTCCCATCACGCACCAGGGTGAGTTAGAACAATGACAAACCCTGCTTCACACCTAAAGTCAGACGGCTACAGTTGCAAAAGGATCCCTCAAAGCCAGCCCAGACTCTGGCTCCCCCTCCAACCTGAAGCATTGTGGTGATCAGCTGCCTCTGTCTGGAGATATGCCACGTACCAGCCTGCTTCAAGGCCTCCACCATCATCCCCGTCCCCAAAAAAACAAGGATCAGAGGACGTAATGACTACAGGCCCGTCGCGCTGACCTCTGTGGTCAAAAAGTCCTTTGAGCGCCTTGTCCTGTCCCACCTAAAAACCTTTATCGACCCTTTACATGTAATGTAAAAGATTTTTTCACCATTTTACTATTTTTTCTGAAGAATGTTTTATGAATGGAATGACCCCTCCTGTAGACGATACTGTCAACATGGCCCTCCAGCATCTGGACTCCTCAGGAACCTACGCAAAGATCCTGGACTTCAGCCCTGCATTCAACACCATCATCCGTCTCTACAGCAGGACAAACTCTCCCAGCTGTACGTGCCCGACTCCATCTGGAAGTGGATCACAGACTTCCTGTCTGACAGGAAGCCGCATGTGAGGCTAACATGTCTCAGCCTCTGGGTCTATCAGCACGAGTTCCCCCCAAGGCTCCGTTCTTTCCCCTCTGCTCTTCTCTAGGGCAGCAGCGTCGGCAGTTGTTGAGAGTCACATGACGCAGACAGAGAAGTCTCTTCAACTCAACTCGCATGCAAGCATTTCACACTAAATAAACTAATCGACCGGCAAACCGACGTTTGCGGAGATCTCCCTCCGTGAATCGGAGGCCATCCACGCCTCCTTATAGTCCGTTTTTGCAATATGAATTTGAAGTTCTGTTTTCAAATAAAGGGTTGGAAATTAAAGCTTTTAATGCTGTTTTTTTATCTGATTCATCGATTAATCAAAGAAATAATCGTCCGATTAATTGATTATCAAAATAATCGTTAGTTGCAGCCCTACTCTTCTACCTGTACACAAACAGCTGCACCTCCAGTCACCAGTCCATCAAGCTCCTGACGTTTTGTGGATAACACCAACCTATCATCTATCATCTTTGATGGGGATGAGTCCGCCTACAGGTTGGAGATTGGTGGTGGTGCAGCCAAAACAACCTGGAGCCCCACATTCCCCCATCACCGATGTGGAGTCCTACCCAGTGTTTCCCCTACCGTTATAACATGGGGACGGATCACTCCGAGCATCAGTGTGACCAAATTCCAAATTCCTTTGTCATCCATTCTAGTGGTTTATGTCACTCACCTCGTACGATCCAGCAGTTGCCATCTGGAGAAGAGCTGGTCGTGGCACAGCGTTGGTGTCGCAGCAGCCAGTGTTTCATTCCCGAGAAGGACTGATAGGGGCCATATTCGCCCACTGGCTGAATGAATAGACTCTCCTCCCTGATCTGGATGAGCCCAGTCTATGCACAAAACAGAGACATATACACAATGAAAGCATTGTTAAAGGTGCTCAGTCCACCGTTGTTGAGCTAGTGAGGTGTAACCCGGATGACGCGCCGGTGGTGAGTCTGCATTTTGTTGTTGTGTGCTGAGCACTTTCCTCTACTCCCTCTTCACCTAAAACTGCAGACCCGTACATAGTTACTATCAACATTGTCAAGTTTGCAGATGACACACGGTGATCATGGTGATCTTGGTCTCATCAGCAACAACTACAGGAAAGAAGTCCAGCACTTGTCTTGTGTGGTGCGCCAACAACAATCTGGCACTCAAGACCAAGAAGACCAAGGAGCTCATTGTGGACTTCAGGAAAACCAAAGGTGGCACACACTCCCCCATCTCAATCAACGGGACGGAGGTTGAGCGTGTTGCTAGCTTCAAGTTCCTGGGTGTCCACATCTCCGAGGACCTCTCTTGGACCCTCAACATCTCAACCCTGATCAAGAAGCGCCTGTTCTTCCTGAGGAGACTGAAGAAGGCTCATCTGCCCCCTCAGATCCTGGTGAATGCACTTATTGTACGTCGCTTTGGATAAAAGCGTCCGCTAAATGACATGTAATGTAATGTAATGTGAACTTCTACCGCTGCACCATCGAAAGCATCCTCACGGTGTGGTACGGCAGTTGCTCTGCTGCGGACCGGAAATCTTTCCAGAGGGTGGTGAAAACTGCCCAGCGCATCATGGCTTTCTTACTCCCCACCATCAAGACTGTCCAGCACAAAAAATGTCTGCGGAGGGTGCGCAGCATCGGGGACAACTCTCATCCCAGCCATAGACTGTTTGCCCTCCTCCCCTCTGGGAGGAGCTACAGGGCCCTCCGCTCCCGGACCAGCATGTTCAGGAACAGCTTCTTCCCTGTCACTGTCACCCTGCTGAACTCCACCACGGTGATGGCCCCTAGTCCCCTGACAATAAAGTTGAATATAATCTAATCCAATACACATTGTTCTGTGGTTTGAGCCTCCCCTGTGGCATCATGAAATGTAAAAAACAAATAATTCTAAATAACTACTTGCCCACTGATCTGTGATAGAAATGTAATTATTGTATGATTACATATGAAAACAAGTCTCTACACGCCCCCTCACCGCAAGTGACTCTCTGTGACATACACTCTTGCAAGCATACTCCTTTAAACTAGAGCCAGACCCCTTTTCCTCAATTCTAGTCAAGACATGGTCCTCAAGAATAAAATGAATCCAGTGTTTCCTTACCATTGTATGGTACTGGCACCCCCATCCTTTTACAATCATTCACCAATCTCGCGCAGACACGCACCACCACCACCACCACTCAGTCCGTCCGCGTACAAATTGTGTGCGCCATACAAATATAATATAATAATATATATATATATATAATATAAAGGACGGATATATATATATATATATATATATATATATATATATATGTACAGATATATAAAGGATATATATAATAATATAATATAATAAATACTAATATTTCACATCCAAGCACACACGTGTTCTTTTATCATTAAACCAAGAATTTTCATGATAAGTCTTTTGTTTCATAAATCCCAGTGCCAGTTTTAGTGTGTAAATGTCATTTCCAATTTCCAAGGCCTAAAAGAACGCCTATTGTTTAAAAGGTTAAAGTAGCACAGTGGTTCACAAATTGGTGACGTGGTGTAAGTCGGAAGCTTGTATTATATTATATTTATATATATATAATATATAATAAGTAGATTTACTTGGTATTATCTTTTCTAAATTTAATAAAACTGTTAAGTGAGAAAGTAAAGTCATATGTACTTACTTTATAAACAGTGAACTTTTTTTTTTAGAGTTTATATATTGATTCAAAACAAAGAAGGAAAAGCTATTTTTTTAGGGGGGTACGGTTGCCGAACTACTGCCCCATTTGAGCGACTAATACACCCCTATTTTAGTTATATCATATCCAAATGAGTTCAATAATGCTACCACCTATGTATCAAACTATGCTGATTATAACAAAATACTGTTTTCATATTGATATATTGTTGAAAAGATTGTGATGACGATGATGCAATGCTGATGTCAGGGGGGCGTCAACTATATTTAGACATCACCCGAGTACAGCCAGGTGTGTTTTGGCTAGAGAGCAAAAGGGCAAACTACTTTTCAACGCATTTGGAGATAAAGCAAGTTTTCTGTTTAAGATGAGTCGGATTTATGTTCTGTTGCTGTTAAGTAATAAAAGGAAGTATTGAAGTGACACTATGAGAGAATGTGCATTGATTTACTGACCGCTCCTACACATGACTATTACTGTAATAACACATTAACGACATGCCGCCCAGGATGTTTGACAAGGTTAACTACAGTCTTTTGATTGTTCTGACAAGAAGTGTAAACTGATCTGATTAAGATCATAGATTGCGCCAAAACACGTACTATAATAGAAACTAGAAAATTACGCAGTAATTTTGTGGCCTAGCCTGTGCATGAACCGGCCAAGCAGGCAAGTGAAGACCAGCCACAAAGGCTAGCTAGCAAACTAAAGACATGACCCATTTTACTCTGGCTGTTCTGTCAGCAGTTGGGTCCTGTCATTACTAGTGCAATGCTAGCTAGCGCCATGTTAGCGTCCTGCTAGCGCTCCCCCCACCATCGGCCGTACCGTCCCCCCCCTGATTTTCTCTGACTGTTTTAGCCACTTGGAAACGAAAGCAGATCGCTACGTGTGGGACTGGAACCAGAGTCTCCGACATCCAAAACATGATGCCTTACCACTCGGCCAGAAGCCGTGCTATATCCAGGTCGACGAAAATGGGGGTTTTATCTAGAATACACACACAGTATCACTCTACTCAGCTCTTTTGCTGGGCCGTAACGCCCCCCCTCGACATGACGTTCGACTATTTGCTTTAAAAAAACACATATGTTCGAATGTATTTGATATATTCGTTGCGCATTAGGCACGTCAATAACAGGACAATACACGCCGACATGACGCTCAATGAGATTATTATGTTAGACGCGTTTGTGACGGACGTCTCATCCAGCGAGGAAACGCTGCCTGCCGTCGCCAGAGAACAGAGCAGAAAGGTCCCACAGTCTTTAAACGCGTCTTCGTGTTTCTGTGAAGCAGCACGGCTTCAGCCTGCTAACAGGCAGCTAACAGGCAGCTAACCCGAGACAGCTGAGCTAAACTAACGAAGCCACGTTCAAACTCGCCGAAGCGTAAAATAGTCGTCGCGGTCCGTAGTCGGTGCACAAGAAGCACCGCTGCACCGATACGAGCGTCCTGGGTTGGTGGATGACGTCATCATGACGCGTTAATATCCGCCGTACTTTGTCTGTCTGTTGTCTGTCAGCTGCGTGCGAATTTAGGGGGAAAAAGTATCGTGACTTCGTCAACCGCCAACATGTTCGTCTCGTCTCGTTAACAAAAGTTAGAATAGATTTAGTCATAGTTTTTATTTTTTAAGATCGTTTTCGTCACGTCTTAGTCTCATCTTAGTCATGGAAAAAAGGTTTGTTAACGAAAAATTTTCGTCATAGTTTTCGTCGACGAAATCAACACTGGTACGTACCGTGCGCAACGTGAGCATTAAGACCGAATTAATGTATGTCTGTTGAGGTACACTCGATCATTTCTTTATGTGTAATATTGTAAGGGCATATGGGACGAGTGGTTTTGTGTTCTTTTAATGTATATTTGAGGTGAATAATGGGACGTTGCAATAGCTAGCTAACCACCTTGCTTGCGTGCGTGCGTCGATAGCTTTCGCCATTTTGTCTCCACGCGGGTAGCCTATATGTTTCAGTGTTTCTTTTTCTTGTATAGGTTACTGGTTGTTTATGGAGAAGAATCACGTCCATGTTTTTATTTGATTTCTGCATGTGTGTACTTTTATTCTATTTTATTTTATTACCATGTTCAGCAAATGTGATGTTCATTTATATGTATTACGCTAGGAAGTCCGACAATTGTGGTGTAATCCTGTAGGTATTTATGTTGTAGTCTATGTGTGAATAGAAGATATATGCAATGTGATCGGAGAGAAAACAGTTTGATCCGGACATTTATTCTCCATAGTTATTTTTATTTGTTGTATTTTGTTTTATGCTTTTGAATGAATGTAATTCAACATAATGTAATAATGTAATGTAATGTAATTCAACGGTCCGTCTGCTCACCGGTGGCTGAGGGGAGGTTACTCGTTGTGTATGGAGAAGAATCACGTCCATGCTTTTATTTGATTTCTGCAGAATAAAGTGCCTGAGGGAATGTGAGAGTCCTGTTATCAGGACCGAACACAACGCAGTAGTCGGCGGACACAGACCGCGCCGGCTACACATAGAATAAAATCCAGTTTGGATTCATGGACATGAGAGTTTCTTCCAGGACAACCTGCCTCTTCAGTTCACCTGTAAAGTCCAGATGAGGAGGATGGACTTACCAGGCCGCCACACGTGCTCAGTGACGCCACAGAACCGGTGTGGTTGATGACGGAACCGGAGTAAAAGCACAGCTGCTTCTTCGATAAACGGCTGGACGCAGCGCTCTGGTCTCCGCGTCTCTCCTCGACCTCGAAGTCCCCCGAGATAAACGTGCTGTCCCACGTAAGATTTAAATACAGCCTCATTCCGAATGCAGTCAGCGACACGATGATCTGGGCCGGGTCGGAGTGTCGTCCCCGCGGGGCGTCCGTGGAGCGCTGCCCGCGGCGCCACGGCGGACTGGCCGAGCGGCCGGAGGACAGGTGCGCCTCTTGACCCGACAGCAGCCGGGGGACCACCTCGTCCGTGTCCTGCTCGGACTGGGCTGAGGGGGGAAACACAGTCGTGACTCTGTGAACCGAACCGTGTGCTTACTCCACACAACTGGCGTTCGCTCGCATTGCTTCCGCTGGCCTGTACCTAAGAGCGAGCCCGCGTAGAGTTCATACGTAGTGTTCTTCTTACCACTCAGTCCGATGCAGAGAATGGAGAGCAGCGCCCGCGTGACGTGGCTGCTGTGCATGTTGCGGTAGAGCAGAAGCGTTTAGCACGGTGCACTTTTTCCCGATGTTGGAGAACTTTCAGTAATTCAGCCCGGATGACACGCCTCCACAGCCTGGCCGTCCACCCAGAGCCGTATGCTGAGAGTCACGTCATCTCCGTTCACTCCACGCCAGCTGTGTCTCATTTGCTGGGCTGTAACTCCGCGAAGGCTTCGCGGTCTACATGGGCCGGGTCCTCCAACGACCGGAAGGCTGAACCGAGCGGGCCCTGAAATGGGACGGTTTGACTAACGGGGCGACCTCCTGCCCGCATCATCAGCTTTTCCTCCGCTGCTCCCGTTGCTTAGCAACCTGCTCCGGCTAACGGTAAACGTATAAAATGCGGATGAAGAAGGTAATCTTCTTAGTCTAACTAATTTAGGAACATATTGCTAACCTGAGTAGCATTTTATATTATTAAAGGCTGAGAGAAGGACATTTTACAGTCATTTTACAGTAAATTAAAATCAGTAAGCCCACAACTTACAACAGCAAAAAGTAATAATATTCAACAAATACAGCAACAGATTAACATGAAATATCATGTATTACTACCTTAAATAATATGGATGGAGAAGCTTTTTTGATGCATCACTATTGATGACTTCTGATCTGATGTGCATATCTGAGAGAGCTGAGTTGTACAGTCTATTGACATTTATCTGTCCATATAATGTTGCAGCTCACCTTATGATTGTTTAATGGATGTGGAAATGGAATGTTGCAGGACCCAAGTGAGATTCAAATAGGCCAGCAATATCGGTCTTGAGACTAATGTCTCATATTTGATAATGTTAATCATGTAATCTGTTACCATTATACGTGTTAAATGTTGTCAAAATCCAAATTCATTGGTTGTCACGGTAGGCTCTTAACGTTGATAGTACTAAGGATACTTTGTTGCCATATCCAGCAATAACTCTCATAACGTGGACTGGGCGTGGCTTGGAGAAAGCAAATCACATTTCACATTAACACCACCTTCCATGCTGTAAGGTTAGAGAAATGCACCATTTGTTTCAGGAGTGTTACACCAGGTACTGGTTGATACTTTTGCAGCAATAGGCATCTTTTGCAGAGGCAGTTTTATAGCTTCTTAAGTTGTTGTCTAGTGTTCTCTCTACAAAACTTTAACCCAATACCCACCAAAGATGACTTGAAATATAGTCAGCTGAGGCAATTTTTGTTAGTCTCTAAGGAGACTTCAGATGATATGTCAGTAGTAAGCTGAATTCGACATCGCGAAAAATGAGCTTCTTAAGTTGTTGTCTAGTGTTCTCTCTACAATTTTAGATTTGTTTTAACCTCTTTAGAAATCTTGTCAAATTCCTTATTCATTGGTTGTCACGGAGACGTCACATTTTATGTCAATGGTAAACTTTAATCGACATGAGGTTTATCGCTCTCAAATAAACAGAAAATGAGTTTCCAAAATTGTGCTGTAGTGTTCTGTCAACAATTTTAGATTTCTTCTAACATCTTTATAAAACTCCTCAAATTCCAAATTGATTGTTTGTCACGGTAGGCTCTTAACGTTGATAGTACTAAGGATACTTTGTTGCCATATCCAGCAATAACTCTCATAACATGGACTGGGCGTGGTTCCATGCTGTAAGGTTAGAGAAATGCACCATTTGTTTCAGGAGTGTTACACCAGGTACTGGTTGATACTTTTGTAGCCATAGGCATCCTTTTGCAGAGGCAATTTCATAGTCTATGAAGTTTACTGAGACGTGATTATTGCTGGTTGAAAACTTTAACCCAATACCCGCCAAAGATGACTTGAAATATAGTCAGCTGAGGCACTTTTTGTTAGTCTCTAAGGAGACTTCAGATGATATGTCAATAGTAAGCTGAATTCGACATCGCGAAAAATGAGCTTCTTAAGTTGTTGTCTAGTGTTCTCTCTACAATTTTAGATTTGTTTTAACCTCTTTAGAAATCTTGTCAAATTCCTTATTCATTGGTTGTCACGGAGACGTCACATTTTATGTCAATGGTAAACTTTAATCGACATGAGGTTTATCGCTCTCAAATAAACAGAAAATGAGTTTCCAAAATTGTGCTGTAGTGTTCTGTCAACAATTTTAGATTTCTTCTAACATCTTTATAAAACTCCTCAAATTCCAAATTGATTGTTTGTCACGGTAGGCTCTTAACGTTGATAGTACTAAGGATACTTTGTTGCCATATCCAGCAATAACTCTCATAACATGGACTGGGCGTGGTTCCATGCTGTAAGGTTAGAGAAATGCACCATTTGTTTCAGGAGTGTTACACCAGGTACTGGTTGATACTTTTGTAGCCATAGGCATCCTTTTGCAGAGGCAATTTCATAGTCTATGAAGTTTACTGAGACGTGATTATTGCTGGTTGAAAACTTTAACCCAATACCCGCCAAAGATGACTTGAAATATAGTCAGCTGAGGCAATTTTTGTTAGTCTCTAAGGAGACTTCAGATGATATGTCAATAGTAAGCTGAATTCGATATCGCGAAAAATGAGCTTCTTAAGTTGTTGTCTAGTGTTCTCTCTACAATTTTAGATTTGTTTTAACATCTTTAGAAATCTTGTCAAATTCCTTATTCATTGGTTGTCACGGAGACGTCGCATTTTATGTCAATGGTAAACTTTAATCGACATGACGTTTATCGCTCTCAAATAAACAGAAAATGAGTTTCCAAAATTGTGCTGTAGTGTTCTGTCAACAATTTTAGATTTCTTCTAACATCTTTATAAAACTCCTCAAATTCCAAATTGATTGTTTGTCACGGTAGGCTCTTAACGTTGATAGTACTAAGGATACTTTGTTGCCATATCCAGCAATAACTCTCATAACATGGACTGGGCGTGGTTCCATGCTGTAAGGTTAGAGAAATGCACCATTTGTTTCAGGAGTGTTACACCAGGTACTGGTTGATACTTTTGTAGCCATAGGCATCCTTTTGCAGAGGCAATTTCATAGTCTATGAAGTTTACTGAGACGTGATTATTGCTGGTTGAAAACTTTAACCCAATACCCGCCAAAGATGACTTGAAATATAGTCAGCTGAGGCAATTTTTGTTAGTCTCTAAGGAGACTTCAGATGATATGTCAATAGTAAGCTGAATTCGACATCGCGAAAAATGAGCTTCTTAAGTTGTTGTCTAGTGTTCTCTCTACAATTTTAGATTTGTTTTAACCTCTTTAGAAATCTTGTCAAATTCCTTATTCATTGGTTGTCACGGAGACGTCACATTTTATGTCAATGGTAAACTTTAATCGACATGAGGTTTATCGCTCTCAAATAAACAGAAAATGAGTTTCCAAAATTGTGCTGTAGTGTTCTGTCAACAATTTTAGATTTCTTCTAACATCTTTATAAAACTCCTCAAATTCCAAATTGATTGTTTGTCACGGTAGGCTCTTAACGTTGATAGTACTAAGGATACTTTGTTGCCATATCCAGCAATAATATGGACTGGGCGTGGTTCCATGCTGTAAGGTTAGAAAAATGCACCATTTGTTTCAGGAGTGTTACACCAGGTACTGGTTGATACTTTTGTAGCCATAGGCATCCTTTTGCAGAGGCAATTTCATAGTCTATGAAGTTTACTGAGACGTGATTATTGCTGGTTGAAAACTTTAACCCAATACCCGCCAAAGATGACTTGAAATATAGTCAGCTGAGGCAATTTTTGTTAGTCTCTAAGGAGACTTCAGATGATATGTCAATAGTAAGCTGAATTCGAAATCGCGAAAAATGAGCTTCTTAAGTTGTTGTCTAGTGTTCTCTCTACAATTTTAGATTTTTTTTAACATCTTTAGAAATCTTGTCAAATTCCTTATTCATTGGTTGTCACGGAGACGTCGCATTTTATGTCAATGGTAAACTTTAATCGACATGAGGTTTATCGCTCTCAAATAAACAGAAAATGAGTTTCCAAAATTGTGCTGTAGTGTTCTGTCAACAATTTTAGATTTCTTCAAACATCTTTATAAAACTCCTCAAATTCCAAATTGATTGTTTGTCACGGTAGGCTCTTAACGTTGATAGTTCTAAGGATACTTTGTTGCCATATCCAGCAATAACTCTCATAACATGGACTGGGCGTGGTTCCATGCTGTAAGGTTAGAGAAATGCACCATTTGTTTCAGGAGTGTTACACCAGGTACTGGTTGATACTTTTGTAGCCATAGGCATCCTTTTGCAGAGGCAATTTCATAGTCTATGAAGTTTACTGAGACGTGATTATTGCTGGTTGAAAACTTTAACCCAATACCCGCCAAAGATGACTTGAAATATAGTCAGCTGAGGCAATTTTTGTTAGTCTCTAAGGAGACTTCAGATGATATGTCAATAGTAAGCTGAATTCGACATTGCGAAAAATGAGCTTCTTAAGTTGTTGTCTAGTGTTCTCTCTACAATTTTAGATTTTTTTTAACATCTTTAGAAATCTTGTCAAATTCCTTATTCATTGGTTGTCACGGAGACGTCGCATTTTATGTCAATGGTAAACTTTAATCGACATGAGGTTTATCGCTCTCAAATAAACAGAAAATGAGTTTCCAAAATTGTGCTGTAGTGTTCTGTCAACAATTTTAGATTTCTTCTAACATCTTTATAAAACTCCTCAAATTCCAAATTGATTGTTTGTCACGGTAGGCTCTTAACGTTGATAGTACTAAGGATACTTTGTTGCCATATCCAGCAATAATATGGACTGGGCGTGGTTCCATGCTGTAAGGTTAGAGAAATGCACCATTTGTTTCAGGAGTGTTACACCAGGTACTGGTTGATACTTTTGTAGCCATAGGCATCCTTTTGCAGAGGCAATTTCATAGTCTATGAAGTTTACTGAGACGTGATTATTGCTGGTTGAAAACTTTAACCCAATACCCGCCAAAGATGACTTGAAATATAGTCAGCTGAGGCAATTTTTGTTAGTCTCTAAGGAGACTTCAGATGATATGTCAATAGTAAGCTGAATTCGACATCGCGAAAAATGAGCTTCTTAAGTTGTTGTCTAGTGTTCTCTCTACAATTTTAGATTTGTTTTAACATCTTTAGAAATCTTGTCAAATTCCTTATTCATTGGTTGTCACGGAGACGTCACATTTTATGTCAATGGTAAACTTTAATCGACATGAGGTTTATCGCTCTCAAATAAACAGAAAATGAGTTTCCAAAATTGTGCTGTAGTGTTCTGTCAACAATTTTAGATTTCTTCTAACATCTTTATAAAACTCCTCAAATTCCAAATTGATTGTTTGTCACGGTAGGCTCTTAACGTTGATAGTACTAAGGATACTTTGTTGCCATATCCAGCAATAACTCTCATAACATGGACTGGGCGTGGTTCCATGCTGTAAGGTTAGAGAAATGCACCATTTGTTTCAGGAGTGTTACACCAGGTACTGGTTGATACTTTTGTAGCCATAGGCATCCTTTTGCAGAGGCAATTTCATAGTCTATGAAGTTTACTGAGACGTGATTATTGCTGGTTGAAAACTTTAACCCAATACCCGCCAAAGATGACTTGAAATATAGTCAGCTGAGGCAATTTTTGTTAGTCTCTAAGGAGACTTCAGATGATATGTCAATAGTAAGCTGAATTCGATATCGCGAAAAATGAGCTTCTTAAGTTGTTGTCTAGTGTTCTCTCTACAATTTTAGATTTGTTTTAACATCTTTAGAAATCTTGTCAAATTCCTTATTCATTGGTTGTCACGGAGACGTCGCATTTTATGTCAATGGTAAACTTTAATCGACATGACGTTTATCGCTCTCAAATAAACAGAAAATGAGTTTCCAAAATTGTGCTGTAGTGTTCTGTCAACAATTTTAGATTTCTTCTAACATCTTTATAAAACTCCTCAAATTCCAAATTGATTGTTTGTCACGGTAGGCTCTTAACGTTGATAGTACTAAGGATACTTTGTTGCCATATCCAGCAATAACTCTCATAACATGGACTGGGCGTGGTTCCATGCTGTAAGGTTAGAGAAATGCACCATTTGTTTCAGGAGTGTTACACCAGGTACTGGTTGATACTTTTGTAGCCATAGGCATCCTTTTGCAGAGGCAATTTCATAGTCTATGAAGTTTACTGAGACGTGATTATTGCTGGTTGAAAACTTTAACCCAATACCCGCCAAAGATGACTTGAAATATAGTCAGCTGAGGCAATTTTTGTTAGTCTCTAAGGAGACTTCAGATGATATGTCAATAGTAAGCTGAATTCGACATCGCGAAAAATGAGCTTCTTAAGTTGTTGTCTAGTGTTCTCTCTACAATTTTAGATTTGTTTTAACCTCTTTAGAAATCTTGTCAAATTCCTTATTCATTGGTTGTCACGGAGACGTCACATTTTATGTCAATGGTAAACTTTAATCGACATGAGGTTTATCGCTCTCAAATAAACAGAAAATGAGTTTCCAAAATTGTGCTGTAGTGTTCTGTCAACAATTTTAGATTTCTTCTAACATCTTTATAAAACTCCTCAAATTCCAAATTGATTGTTTGTCACGGTAGGCTCTTAACGTTGATAGTACTAAGGATACTTTGTTGCCATATCCAGCAATAATATGGACTGGGCGTGGTTCCATGCTGTAAGGTTAGAAAAATGCACCATTTGTTTCAGGAGTGTTACACCAGGTACTGGTTGATACTTTTGTAGCCATAGGCATCCTTTTGCAGAGGCAATTTCATAGTCTATGAAGTTTACTGAGACGTGATTATTGCTGGTTGAAAACTTTAACCCAATACCCGCCAAAGATGACTTGAAATATAGTCAGCTGAGGCAATTTTTGTTAGTCTCTAAGGAGACTTCAGATGATATGTCAATAGTAAGCTGAATTCGAAATCGCGAAAAATGAGCTTCTTAAGTTGTTGTCTAGTGTTCTCTCTACAATTTTAGATTTTTTTTAACATCTTTAGAAATCTTGTCAAATTCCTTATTCATTGGTTGTCACGGAGACGTCGCATTTTATGTCAATGGTAAACTTTAATCGACATGAGGTTTATCGCTCTCAAATAAACAGAAAATGAGTTTCCAAAATTGTGCTGTAGTGTTCTGTCAACAATTTTAGATTTCTTCAAACATCTTTATAAAACTCCTCAAATTCCAAATTGATTGTTTGTCACGGTAGGCTCTTAACGTTGATAGTTCTAAGGATACTTTGTTGCCATATCCAGCAATAACTCTCATAACATGGACTGGGCGTGGTTCCATGCTGTAAGGTTAGAGAAATGCACCATTTGTTTCAGGAGTGTTACACCAGGTACTGGTTGATACTTTTGTAGCCATAGGCATCCTTTTGCAGAGGCAATTTCATAGTCTATGAAGTTTACTGAGACGTGATTATTGCTGGTTGAAAACTTTAACCCAATACCCGCCAAAGATGACTTGAAATATAGTCAGCTGAGGCAATTTTTGTTAGTCTCTAAGGAGACTTCAGATGATATGTCAATAGTAAGCTGAATTCGACATTGCGAAAAATGAGCTTCTTAAGTTGTTGTCTAGTGTTCTCTCTACAATTTTAGATTTTTTTTAACATCTTTAGAAATCTTGTCAAATTCCTTATTCATTGGTTGTCACGGAGACGTCGCATTTTATGTCAATGGTAAACTTTAATCGACATGAGGTTTATCGCTCTCAAATAAACAGAAAATGAGTTTCCAAAATTGTGCTGTAGTGTTCTGTCAACAATTTTAGATTTCTTCTAACATCTTTATAAAACTCCTCAAATTCCAAATTGATTGTTTGTCACGGTAGGCTCTTAACGTTGATAGTACTAAGGATACTTTGTTGCCATATCCAGCAATAATATGGACTGGGCGTGGTTCCATGCTGTAAGGTTAGAGAAATGCACCATTTGTTTCAGGAGTGTTACACCAGGTACTGGTTGATACTTTTGTAGCCATAGGCATCCTTTTGCAGAGGCAATTTCATAGTCTATGAAGTTTACTGAGACGTGATTATTGCTGGTTGAAAACTTTAACCCAATACCCGCCAAAGATGACTTGAAATATAGTCAGCTGAGGCAATTTTTGTTAGTCTCTAAGGAGACTTCAGATGATATGTCAATAGTAAGCTGAATTCGACATCGCGAAAAATGAGCTTCTTAAGTTGTTGTCTAGTGTTCTCTCTACAATTTTAGATTTGTTTTAACATCTTTAGAAATCTTGTCAAATTCCTTATTCATTGGTTGTCACGGAGACGTCACATTTTATGTCAATGGTAAACTTTAATCGACATGAGGTTTATCGCTCTCAAATAAACAGAAAATGAGTTTCCAAAATTGTGCTGTAGTGTTCTGTCAACAATTTTAGATTTCTTCTAACATCTTTATAAAACTCCTCAAATTCCAAATTGATTGTTTGTCACGGTAGGCTCTTAACGTTGATAGTACTAAGGATACTTTGTTGCCATATCCAGCAATAACTCTCATAACATGGACTGGGCGTGGTTCCATGCTGTAAGGTTAGAGAAATGCACCATTTGTTTCAGGAGTGTTACACCAGGTACTGGTTGATACTTTTGTAGCCATAGGCATCCTTTTGCAGAGGCAATTTCATAGTCTATGAAGTTTACTGAGACGTGATTATTGCTGGTTGAAAACTTTAACCCAATACCCGCCAAAGATGACTTGAAATATAGTCAGCTGAGGCAATTTTTGTTAGTCTCTAAGGAGACTTCAGATGATATGTCAATAGTAAGCTGAATTCGATATCGCGAAAAATGAGCTTCTTAAGTTGTTGTCTAGTGTTCTCTCTACAATTTTAGATTTGTTTTAACATCTTTAGAAATCTTGTCAAATTCCTTATTCATTGGTTGTCACGGAGACGTCGCATTTTATGTCAATGGTAAACTTTAATCGACATGACGTTTATCGCTCTCAAATAAACAGAAAATGAGTTTCCAAAATTGTGCTGTAGTGTTCTGTCAACAATTTTAGATTTCTTCTAACATCTTTATAAAACTCCTCAAATTCCAAATTGATTGTTTGTCACGGTAGGCTCTTAACGTTGATAGTACTAAGGATACTTTGTTGCCATATCCAGCAATAACTCTCATAACATGGACTGGGCGTGGTTCCATGCTGTAAGGTTAGAGAAATGCACCATTTGTTTCAGGAGTGTTACACCAGGTACTGGTTGATACTTTTGTAGCCATAGGCATCCTTTTGCAGAGGCAATTTCATAGTCTATGAAGTTTACTGAGACGTGATTATTGCTGGTTGAAAACTTTAACCCAATACCCGCCAAAGATGACTTGAAATATAGTCAGCTGAGGCAATTTTTGTTAGTCTCTAAGGAGACTTCAGATGATATGTCAATAGTAAGCTGAATTCGACATCGCGAAAAATGAGCTTCTTAAGTTGTTGTCTAGTGTTCTCTCTACAATTTTAGATTTGTTTTAACCTCTTTAGAAATCTTGTCAAATTCCTTATTCATTGGTTGTCACGGAGACGTCACATTTTATGTCAATGGTAAACTTTAATCGACATGAGGTTTATCGCTCTCAAATAAACAGAAAATGAGTTTCCAAAATTGTGCTGTAGTGTTCTGTCAACAATTTTAGATTTCTTCTAACATCTTTATAAAACTCCTCAAATTCCAAATTGATTGTTTGTCACGGTAGGCTCTTAACGTTGATAGTACTAAGGATACTTTGTTGCCATATCCAGCAATAATATGGACTGGGCGTGGTTCCATGCTGTAAGGTTAGAAAAATGCACCATTTGTTTCAGGAGTGTTACACCAGGTACTGGTTGATACTTTTGTAGCCATAGGCATCCTTTTGCAGAGGCAATTTCATAGTCTATGAAGTTTACTGAGACGTGATTATTGCTGGTTGAAAACTTTAACCCAATACCCGCCAAAGATGACTTGAAATATAGTCAGCTGAGGCAATTTTTGTTAGTCTCTAAGGAGACTTCAGATGATATGTCAATAGTAAGCTGAATTCGAAATCGCGAAAAATGAGCTTCTTAAGTTGTTGTCTAGTGTTCTCTCTACAATT
The DNA here is from genome assembly GCF_964276395.1 of Gasterosteus aculeatus. Taxonomy (NCBI): domain Eukaryota; kingdom Metazoa; phylum Chordata; class Actinopteri; order Perciformes; family Gasterosteidae; genus Gasterosteus; species Gasterosteus aculeatus. The sequence continues at coordinate 480,142 of NC_135700.1, forward strand.
TTAGATTTTTTTTAACATCTTTAGAAATCTTGTCAAATTCCTTATTCATTGGTTGTCACGGAGACGTCGCATTTTATGTCAATGGTAAACTTTAATCGACATGAGGTTTATCGCTCTCAAATAAACAGAAAATGAGTTTCCAAAATTGTGCTGTAGTGTTCTGTCAACAATTTTAGATTTCTTCAAACATCTTTATAAAACTCCTCAAATTCCAAATTGATTGTTTGTCACGGTAGGCTCTTAACGTTGATAGTTCTAAGGATACTTTGTTGCCATATCCAGCAATAACTCTCATAACATGGACTGGGCGTGGTTCCATGCTGTAAGGTTAGAGAAATGCACCATTTGTTTCAGGAGTGTTACACCAGGTACTGGTTGATACTTTTGTAGCCATAGGCATCCTTTTGCAGAGGCAATTTCATAGTCTATGAAGTTTACTGAGACGTGATTATTGCTGGTTGAAAACTTTAACCCAATACCCGCCAAAGATGACTTGAAATATAGTCAGCTGAGGCAATTTTTGTTAGTCTCTAAGGAGACTTCAGATGATATGTCAATAGTAAGCTGAATTCGACATTGCGAAAAATCAGCTTCTTAAGTTGTTGTCTAGTGTTCTCTCTACAATTTTAGATTTTTTTTAACATCTTTAGAAATCTTGTCAAATTCCTTATTCATTGGTTGTCACGGAGACGTCGCATTTTATGTCAATGGTAAACTTTAATCGACATGAGGTTTATCGCTCTCAAATAAACAGAAAATGAGTTTCCAAAATTGTGCTGTAGTGTTCTGTCAACAATTTTAGATTTCTTCTAACATCTTTATAAAACTCCTCAAATTCCAAATTGATTGTTTGTCACGGTAGGCTCTTAACGTTGATAGTACTAAGGATACTTTGTTGCCATATCCAGCAATAACTCTCATAACATGGACTGGGCGTGGTTCCATGCTGTAAGGTTAGAGAAATGCACCATTTGTTTCAGGAGTGTTACACCAGGTACTGGTTGATACTTTTGTAGCCATAGGCATCCTTTTGCAGAGGCAATTTTATAGTCTATGAAGTTTACTGAGACGTGATTATTGCTGGTTGAAAACTTTAACCCAATACCCGCCAAAGATGACTTGAAATATAGTCAGCTGAGGCAATTTTTGTTAGTCTCTAAGGAGACTTCAGATGATATGTCAATAGTAAGCTGAATTCGACATCGCGAAAAATGAGCTTCTTAAGTTGTTGTCTAGTGTTCTCTCTACAATTTTAGATTTGTTTTAACATCTTTAGAAATCTTGTCAAATTCCTTATTCATTGGTTGTCACGGAGACGTCACATTTTATGTCAATGGTAAACTTTAATCGACATGAGGTTTATCGCTCTCAAATAAACAGAAAATGAGTTTCCAAAATTGTGCTGTAGTGTTCTGTCAACAATTTTAGATTTCTTCTAACATCTTTATAAAACTCCTCAAATTCCAAATTGATTGTTTGTCACGGTAGGCTCTTAACGTTGATAGTACTAAGGATACTTTGTTGCCATATCCAGCAATAACTCTCATAACATGGACTGGGCGTGGTTCCATGCTGTAAGGTTAGAGAAATGCACCATTTGTTTCAGGAGTGTTACACCAGGTACTGGTTGATACTTTTGTAGCCATAGGCATCCTTTTGCAGAGGCAATTTCATAGTCTATGAAGTTTACTGAGACGTGATTATTGCTGGTTGAAAACTTTAACCCAATACCCGCCAAAGATGACTTGAAATATAGTCAGCTGAGGCAATTTTTGTTAGTCTCTAAGGAGACTTCAGATGATATGTCAATAGTAAGCTGAATTCGACATCGCGAAAAATGAGCTTCTTAAGTTGTTGTCTAGTGTTCTCTCTACAATTTTAGATTTTTTTTAACATCTTTAGAAATCTTGTCAAATTCTTTATTCATTGGTTGTCACGGAGACGTCGCATTTTATGTCAATGGTAAACTTTAATTGACATGAGGTTTATCGCTCTCAAATAAACAGAAAATGAGTTTCCAAAATTGTGCTGTAGTGTTCTGTCAACAATTTTAGATTTCTTCTAACATCTTTATAAAACTCCTCAAATTCCAAATTGATTGTTTGTCACGGTAGGCTCTTAACGTTGATAGTACTAAGGATACTTTGTTGCCATATCCAGCAATAATATGGACTGGGCGTGGTTCCATGCTGTAAGGTTAGAGAAATGCACCATTTGTTTCAGGAGTGTTACACCAGGTACTGGTTGATACTTTTGTAGCCATAGGCATCCTTTTGCAGAGGCAATTTCATAGTCTATGAAGTTTACTGAGACGTGATTATTGCTGGTTGAAAACTTTAACCCAATACCCGCCAAAGATGACTTGAAATATAGTCAGCTGAGGCAAATTTTGTTAGTCTCTAAGGAGACTTCAGATGATATGTCAATAGTAAGCTGAATTCGATATCGCGAAAAATGAGCTTCTTAAGTTGTTGTCTAGTGTTCTCTCTACAATTTTAGATTTGTTTTAACATCTTTAGAAATCTTGTCAAATTCCTTATTCATTGGTTGTCACGGAGACGTCACATTTTATGTCAATGGTAAACTTTAATCGACATGAGGTTTATCGCTCTCAAATAAACAGAAAATGAGTTTCCAAAATTGTGCTGTAGTGTTCTGTCAACAATTTTAGATTTCTTCTAACATATTTATAAAACTCCTCAAATTCCAAATTGATTGTTTGTCACGGTAGGCTCTTAACGTTGATAGTACTAAGGATACTTTGTTGCCATATCCAGCAATAACTCTCATAACATGGACTGGGCGTGGTTCCATGCTGTAAGGTTAGAGAAATGCACCATTTGTTTCAGGAGTGTTACACCAGGTACTGGTTGATACTTTTGTAGCCATAGGCATCCTTTTGCAGAGGCAATTTCATAGTCTATGAAGTTTACTGAGACGTGATTATTGCTGGTTGAAAACTTTAACCCAATACCCGCCAAAGATGACTTGAAATATAGTCAGCTGAGGCAATTTTTGTTAGTCTCTAAGGAGACTTCAGATGATATGTCAATAGTAAGCTGAATTCGACATCGCGAAAAATGAGCTTCTTAAGTTGTTGTCTAGTGTTCTCTCTACAATTTTAGATTTTTTTTAACATCTTTAGAAATCTTGTCAAATTCTTTATTCATTGGTTGTCACGGAGACGTCGCATTTTATGTCAATGGTAAACTTTAATCGACATGAGGTTTATCGCTCTCAAATAAACAGAAAATGAGTTTCCAAAATTGTGCTGTAGTGTTCTGTCAACAATTTTAGATTTCTTCTAACATCTTTATAAAACTCCTCAAATTCCAAATTGATTGTTTGTCACGGTAGGCTCTTAACGTTGATAGTACTAAGGATACTTTGTTGCCATATCCAGCAATAATATGGACTGGGCGTGGTTCCATGCTGTAAGGTTAGAGAAATGCACCATTTGTTTCAGGAGTGTTACACCAGGTACTGGTTGATACTTTTGTAGCCATAGGCATCCTTTTGCAGAGGCAATTTCATAGTCTATGAAGTTTACTGAGACGTGATTATTGCTGGTTGAAAACTTTAACCCAATACCCGCCAAAGATGACTTGAAATATAGTCAGCTGAGGCAAATTTTGTTAGTCTCTAAGGAGACTTCAGATGATATGTCAATAGTAAGCTGAATTCGATATCGCGAAAAATGAGCTTCTTAAGTTGTTGTCTAGTGTTCTCTCTACAATTTTAGATTTTTTTTAACATCTTTAGAAATCTTGTCAAATTCCTTATTCATTGGTTGTCACGGAGACGTCACATTTTATGTCAATGGTAAACTTTAATCGACATGAGTTTTATCGCTCTCAAATAAACAGAAAATGAGTTTCCAAAATTGTGCTGTAGTGTTCTGTCAACAATTTTAGATTTCTTCTAACATCTTTATAAAACTCCTCAAATTCCAAATTGATTGTTTGTCACGGTAGGCTCTTAACGTTGATAGTACTAAGGATACTTTGTTGCCATATCCAGCAATAATATGGACTGGGCGTGGTTCCATGCTGTAAGGTTAGAAAAATGCACCATTTGTTTCAGGAGTGTTACACCAGGTACTGGTTGATACTTTTGTAGCCATAGGCATCCTTTTGCAGAGGCAATTTCATAGTCTATGAAGTTTACTGAGACGTGATTATTGCTGGTTGAAAACTTTAACCCAATACCCGCCAAAGATGACTTGAAATATAGTCAGCTGAGGCAATTTTTGTTAGTCTCTAAGGAGACTTCAGATGATATGTCAATAGTAAGCTGAATTCGACATCGCGAAAAATGAGCTTCTTAAGTTGTTGTCTAGTGTTCTCTCTACAATTTTAGATTTTTTTTAACATCTTTAGAAATCTTGTCAAATTCCTTATTCATTGGTTGTCACGGAGACGTCGCATTTTATGTCAATGGTAAACTTTAATCGACATGAGGTTTATCGCTCTCAAATAAACAGAAAATGAGTTTCCAAAATTGTGCTGTAGTGTTCTGTCAACAATTTTAGATTTCTTCTAACATCTTTATAAAACTCCTCAAATTCCAAATTGATTGTTTGTCACGGTAGGCTCTTAACGTTGATAGTACTAAGGATACTTTGTTGCCATATCCAGCAATAATATGGACTGGGCGTGGTTCCATGCTGTAAGGTTAGAGAAATGCACCATTTGTTTCAGGAGTGTTACACCAGGTACTGGTTGATACTTTTGTAGCCATAGGCATCCTTTTGCAGAGGCAATTTCATAGTCTATGAAGTTTACTGAGACGTGATTATTGCTGGTTGAAAACTTTAACCCAATACCCGCCAAAGATGACTTGAAATATAGTCAGCTGAGGCAAATTTTGTTAGTCTCTAAGGAGACTTCAGATGATATGTCAATAGTAAGCTGAATTCGATATCGCGAAAAATGAGCTTCTTAAGTTGTTGTCTAGTGTTCTCTCTACAATTTTAGATTTGTTTTAACATCTTTAGAAATCTTGTCAAATTCCTTATTCATTGGTTGTCACGGAGACGTCACATTTTATGTCAATGGTAAACTTTAATCGACATGAGGTTTATCGCTCTCAAATAAACAGAAAATGAGTTTCCAAAATTGTGCTGTAGTGTTCTGTCAACAATTTTAGATTTCTTCTAACATCTTTATAAAACTCCTCAAATTCCAAATTGATTGTTTGTCACGGTAGGCTCTTAACGTTGATAGTACTAAGGATACTTTGTTGCCATATCCAGCAATAACTCTCATAACATGGACTGGGCGTGGTTCCATGCTGTAAGGTTAGAGAAATGCACCATTTGTTTCAGGAGTGTTACACCAGGTACTGGTTGATACTTTTGTAGCCATAGGCATCCTTTTGCAGAGGCAATTTCATAGTCTATGAAGTTTACTGAGACGTGATTATTGCTGGTTGAAAACTTTAACCCAATACCCGCCAAAGATGACTTGAAATATAGTCAGCTGAGGCAATTTTTGTTAGTCTCTAAGGAGACTTCAGATGATATGTCAATAGTAAGCTGAATTCGACATCGCGAAAAATGAGCTTCTTAAGTTGTTGTCTAGTGTTCTCTCTACAATTTTAGATTTTTTTTAACATCTTTAGAAATCTTGTCAAATTCTTTATTCATTGGTTGTCACGGAGACGTCGCATTTTATGTCAATGGTAAACTTTAATCGACATGAGGTTTATCGCTCTCAAATAAACAGAAAATGAGTTTCCAAAATTGTGCTGTAGTGTTCTGTCAACAATTTTAGATTTCTTCTAACATCTTTATAAAACTCCTCAAATTCCAAATTGATTGTTTGTCACGGTAGGCTCTTAACGTTGATAGTACTAAGGATACTTTGTTGCCATATCCAGCAATAATATGGACTGGGCGTGGTTCCATGCTGTAAGGTTAGAGAAATGCACCATTTGTTTCAGGAGTGTTACACCAGGTACTGGTTGATACTTTTGTAGCCATAGGCATCCTTTTGCAGAGGCAATTTCATAGTCTATGAAGTTTACTGAGACGTGATTATTGCTGGTTGAAAACTTTAACCCAATACCCGCCAAAGATGACTTGAAATATAGTCAGCTGAGGCAAATTTTGTTAGTCTCTAAGGAGACTTCAGATGATATGTCAATAGTAAGCTGAATTCGATATCGCGAAAAATGAGCTTCTTAAGTTGTTGTCTAGTGTTCTCTCTACAATTTTAGATTTTTTTTAACATCTTTAGAAATCTTGTCAAATTCCTTATTCATTGGTTGTCACGGAGACGTCACATTTTATGTCAATGGTAAACTTTAATCGACATGAGGTTTATCGCTCTCAAATAAACAGAAAATGAGTTTCCAAAATTGTGCTGTAGTGTTCTGTCAACAATTTTAGATTTCTTCTAACATATTTATAAAACTCCTCAAATTCCAAATTGATTGTTTGTCACGGTAGGCTCTTAACGTTGATAGTACTAAGGATACTTTGTTGCCATATCCAGCAATAACTCTCATAACATGGACTGGGCGTGGTTCCATGCTGTAAGGTTAGAGAAATGCACCATTTGTTTCAGGAGTGTTACACCAGGTACTGGTTGATACTTTTGTAGCCATAGGCATCCTTTTGCAGAGGCAATTTCATAGTCTATGAAGTTTACTGAGACGTGATTATTGCTGGTTGAAAACTTTAACCCAATACCCGCCAAAGATGACTTGAAATATAGTCAGCTGAGGCAATTTTTGTTAGTCTCTAAGGAGACTTCAGATGATATGTCAATAGTAAGCTGAATTCGACATCGCGAAAAATGAGCTTCTTAAGTTGTTGTCTAGTGTTCTCTCTACAATTTTAGATTTGTTTTAACCTCTTTAGAAATCTTGTCAAATTCCTTATTCATTGGTTGTCACGGAGACGTCACATTTTATGTCAATGGTAAACTTTAATCGACATGAGGTTTATCGCTCTCAAATAAACAGAAAATGAGTTTCCAAAATTGTGCTGTAGTGTTCTGTCAACAATTTTAGATTTCTTCTAACATCTTTATAAAACTCCTCAAATTCCAAATTGATTGTTTGTCACGGTAGGCTCTTAACGTTGATAGTACTAAGGATACTTTGTTGCCATATCCAGCAATAACTCTCATAACATGGACTGGGCGTGGTTCCATGCTGTAAGGTTAGAGAAATGCACCATTTGTTTCAGGAGTGTTACACCAGGTACTGGTTGATACTTTTGTAGCCATAGGCATCCTTTTGCAGAGGCAATTTCATAGTCTATGAAGTTTACTGAGACGTGATTATTGCTGGTTGAAAACTTTAACCCAATACCCGCCAAAGATGACTTGAAATATAGTCAGCTGAGGCAATTTTTGTTAGTCTCTAAGGAGACTTCAGATGATATGTCAATAGTAAGCTGAATTCGATATCGCGAAAAATGAGCTTCTTAAGTTGTTGTCTAGTGTTCTCTCTACAATTTTAGATTTGTTTTAACATCTTTAGAAATCTTGTCAAATTCCTTATTCATTGGTTGTCACGGAGACGTCGCATTTTATGTCAATGGTAAACTTTAATCGACATGAGGTTTATCGCTCTCAAATAAACAGAAAATGAGTTTCCAAAATTGTGCTGTAGTGTTCTGTCAACAATTTTAGATTTCTTCTAACATCTTTATAAAACTCCTCAAATTCCAAATTGATTGTTTGTCACGGTAGGCTCTTAACGTTGATAGTACTAAGGATACTTTGTTGCCATATCCAGCAATAACTCTCATAACATGGACTGGGCGTGGTTCCATGCTGTAAGGTTAGAGAAATGCACCATTTGTTTCAGGAGTGTTACACCAGGTACTGGTTGATACTTTTGTAGCCATAGGCATCCTTTTGCAGAGGCAATTTCATAGTCTATGAAGTTTACTGAGACGTGATTATTGCTGGTTGAAAACTTTAACCCAATACCCGCCAAAGATGACTTGAAATATAGTCAGCTGAGGCAATTTTTGTTAGTCTCTAAGGAGACTTCAGATGATATGTCAATAGTAAGCTGAATTCGACATCGCGAAAAATGAGCTTCTTAAGTTGTTGTCTAGTGTTCTCTCTACAATTTTAGATTTGTTTTAACCTCTTTAGAAATCTTGTCAAATTCCTTATTCATTGGTTGTCACGGAGACGTCACATTTTATGTCAATGGTAAACTTTAATCGACATGAGGTTTATCGCTCTCAAATAAACAGAAAATGAGTTTCCAAAATTGTGCTGTAGTGTTCTGTCAACAATTTTAGATTTCTTCTAACATCTTTATAAAACTCCTCAAATTCCAAATTGATTGTTTGTCACGGTAGGCTCTTAACGTTGATAGTACTAAGGATACTTTGTTGCCATATCCAGCAATAATATGGACTGGGCGTGGTTCCATGCTGTAAGGTTAGAGAAATGCACCATTTGTTTCAGGAGTGTTACACCAGGTACTGGTTGATACTTTTGTAGCCATAGGCATCCTTTTGCAGAGGCAATTTCATAGTCTATGAAGTTTACTGAGACGTGATTATTGCTGGTTGAAAACTTTAACCCAATACCCGCCAAAGATGACTTGAAATATAGTCAGCTGAGGCAAATTTTGTTAGTCTCTAAGGAGACTTCAGATGATATGTCAATAGTAAGCTGAATTCGATATCGCGAAAAATGAGCTTCTTAAGTTGTTGTCTAGTGTTCTCTCTACAATTTTAGATTTGTTTTAACATCTTTAGAAATCTTGTCAAATTCCTTATTCATTGGTTGTCACGGAGACGTCACATTTTATGTCAATGGTAAACTTTAATCGACATGAGGTTTATCGCTCTCAAATAAACAGAAAATGAGTTTCCAAAATTGTGCTGTAGTGTTCTGTCAACAATTTTAGATTTCTTCTAACATATTTATAAAACTCCTCAAATTCCAAATTGATTGTTTGTCACGGTAGGCTCTTAACGTTGATAGTACTAAGGATACTTTGTTGCCATATCCAGCAATAACTCTCATAACATGGACTGGGCGTGGTTCCATGCTGTAAGGTTAGAGAAATGCACCATTTGTTTCAGGAGTGTTACACCAGGTACTGGTTGATACTTTTGTAGCCATAGGCATCCTTTTGCAGAGGCAATTTCATAGTCTATGAAGTTTACTGAGACGTGATTATTGCTGGTTGAAAACTTTAACCCAATACCCGCCAAAGATGACTTGAAATATAGTCAGCTGAGGCAATTTTTGTTAGTCTCTAAGGAGACTTCAGATGATATGTCAATAGTAAGCTGAATTCGACATCGCGAAAAATGAGCTTCTTAAGTTGTTGTCTAGTGTTCTCTCTACAATTTTAGATTTGTTTTAACCTCTTTAGAAATCTTGTCAAATTCCTTATTCATTGGTTGTCACGGAGACGTCACATTTTATGTCAATGGTAAACTTTAATCGACATGAGGTTTATCGCTCTCAAATAAACAGAAAATGAGTTTCCAAAATTGTGCTGTAGTGTTCTGTCAACAATTTTAGATTTCTTCTAACATCTTTATAAAACTCCTCAAATTCCAAATTGATTGTTTGTCACGGTAGGCTCTTAACGTTGATAGTACTAAGGATACTTTGTTGCCATATCCAGCAATAACTCTCATAACATGGACTGGGCGTGGTTCCATGCTGTAAGGTTAGAGAAATGCACCATTTGTTTCAGGAGTGTTACACCAGGTACTGGTTGATACTTTTGTAGCCATAGGCATCCTTTTGCAGAGGCAATTTCATAGTCTATGAAGTTTACTGAGACGTGATTATTGCTGGTTGAAAACTTTAACCCAATACCCGCCAAAGATGACTTGAAATATAGTCAGCTGAGGCAATTTTTGTTAGTCTCTAAGGAGACTTCAGATGATATGTCAATAGTAAGCTGAATTCGATATCGCGAAAAATGAGCTTCTTAAGTTGTTGTCTAGTGTTCTCTCTACAATTTTAGATTTGTTTTAACATCTTTAGAAATCTTGTCAAATTCCTTATTCATTGGTTGTCACGGAGACGTCGCATTTTATGTCAATGGTAAACTTTAATCGACATGAGGTTTATCGCTCTCAAATAAACAGAAAATGAGTTTCCAAAATTGTGCTGTAGTGTTCTGTCAACAATTTTAGATTTCTTCTAACATCTTTATAAAACTCCTCAAATTCCAAATTGATTGTTTGTCACGGTAGGCTCTTAACGTTGATAGTACTAAGGATACTTTGTTGCCATATCCAGCAATAACTCTCATAACATGGACTGGGCGTGGTTCCATGCTGTAAGGTTAGAGAAATGCACCATTTGTTTCAGGAGTGTTACACCAGGTACTGGTTGATACTTTTGTAGCCATAGGCATCCTTTTGCAGAGGCAATTTCATAGTCTATGAAGTTTACTGAGACGTGATTATTGCTGGTTGAAAACTTTAACCCAATACCCGCCAAAGATGACTTGAAATATAGTCAGCTGAGGCAATTTTTGTTAGTCTCTAAGGAGACTTCAGATGATATGTCAATAGTAAGCTGAATTCGATATCGCGAAAAATGAGCTTCTTAAGTTGTTGTCTAGTGTTCTCTCTACAATTTTAGATTTGTTTTAACATCTTTAGAAATCTTGTCAAATTCCTTATTCATTGGTTGTCACGGAGACGTCGCATTTTATGTCAATGGTAAACTTTAATCGACATGAGGTTTATCGCTCTCAAATAAACAGAAAATGAGTTTCCAAAATTGTGCTGTAGTGTTCTGTCAACAATTTTAGATTTCTTCTAACATCTTTATAAAACTCCTCAAATTCCAAATTGATTGTTTGTCACGGTAGGCTCTTAACGTTGATAGTACTAAGGATACTTTGTTGCCATATCCAGCAATAACTCTCATAACATGGACTGGGCGTGGTTCCATGCTGTAAGGTTAGAGAAATGCACCATTTGTTTCAGGAGTGTTACACCAGGTACTGGTTGATACTTTTGTAGCCATAGGCATCCTTTTGCAGAGGCAATTTCATAGTCTATGAAGTTTACTGAGACGTGATTATTGCTGGTTGAAAACTTTAACCCAATACCCGCCAAAGATGACTTGAAATATAGTCAGCTGAGGCAATTTTTGTTAGTCTCTAAGGAGACTTCAGATGATATGTCAATAGTAAGCTGAATTCGACATCGCGAAAAATGAGCTTCTTAAGTTGTTGTCTAGTGTTCTCTCTACAATTTTAGATTTGTTTTAACCTCTTTAGAAATCTTGTCAAATTCCTTATTCATTGGTTGTCACGGAGACGTCACATTTTATGTCAATGGTAAACTTTAATCGACATGAGGTTTATCGCTCTCAAATAAACAGAAAATGAGTTTCCAAAATTGTGCTGTAGTGTTCTGTCAACAATTTTAGATTTCTTCTAACATCTTTATAAAACTCCTCAAATTCCAAATTGATTGTTTGTCACGGTAGGCTCTTAACGTTGATAGTACTAAGGATACTTTGTTGCCATATCCAGCAATAACTCTCATAACATGGACTGGGCGTGGTTCCATGCTGTAAGGTTAGAGAAATGCACCATTTGTTTCAGGAGTGTTACACCAGGTACTGGTTGATACTTTTGTAGCCATAGGCATCCTTTTGCAGAGGCAATTTCATAGTCTATGAAGTTTACTGAGACGTGATTATTGCTGGTTGAAAACTTTAACCCAATACCCGCCAAAGATGACTTGAAATATAGTCAGCTGAGGCAATTTTTGTTAGTCTCTAAGGAGACTTCAGATGATATGTCAATAGTAAGCTGAATTCGACATCGCGAAAAATGAGCTTCTTAAGTTGTTGTCTAGTGTTCTCTCTACAATTTTAGATTTGTTTTAACCTCTTTAGAAATCTTGTCAAATTCCTTATTCATTGGTTGTCACGGAGACGTCACATTTTATGTCAATGGTAAACTTTAATCGACATGAGGTTTATCGCTCTCAAATAAACAGAAAATGAGTTTCCAAAATTGTGCTGTAGTGTTCTGTCAACAATTTTAGATTTCTTCTAACATCTTTATAAAACTCCTCAAATTCCAAATTGATTGTTTGTCACGGTAGGCTCTTAACGTTGATAGTACTAAGGATACTTTGTTGCCATATCCAGCAATAATATGGACTGGGCGTGGTTCCATGCTGTAAGGTTAGAGAAATGCACCATTTGTTTCAGGAGTGTTACACCAGGTACTGGTTGATACTTTTGTAGCCATAGGCATCCTTTTGCAGAGGCAATTTCATAGTCTATGAAGTTTACTGAGACGTGATTATTGCTGGTTGAAAACTTTAACCCAATACCCGCCAAAGATGACTTGAAATATAGTCAGCTGAGGCAAATTTTGTTAGTCTCTAAGGAGACTTCAGATGATATGTCAATAGTAAGCTGAATTCGATATCGCGAAAAATGAGCTTCTTAAGTTGTTGTCTAGTGTTCTCTCTACAATTTTAGATTTTTTTTAACATCTTTAGAAATCTTGTCAAATTCCTTATTCATTGGTTGTCACGGAGACGTCACATTTTATGTCAATGGTAAACTTTAATCGACATGAGGTTTATCGCTCTCAAATAAACAGAAAATGAGTTTCCAAAATTGTGCTGTAGTGTTCTGTCAACAATTTTAGATTTCTTCTAACATCTTTATAAAACTCCTCAAATTCCAAATTGATTGTTTGTCACGGTAGGCTCTTAACGTTGATAGTACTAAGGATACTTTGTTGCCATATCCAGCAATAATATGGACTGGGCGTGGTTCCATGCTGTAAGGTTAGAGAAATGCACCATTTGTTTCAGGAGTGTTACACCAGGTACTGGTTGATACTTTTGTAGCCATAGGCATCCTTTTGCAGAGGCAATTTCATAGTCTATGAAGTTTACTGAGACGTGATTATTGCTGGTTGAAAACTTTAACCCAATACCCGCCAAAGATGACTTGAAATATAGTCAGCTGAGGCAAATTTTGTTAGTCTCTAAGGAGACTTCAGATGATATGTCAATAGTAAGCTGAATTCGATATCGCGAAAAATGAGCTTCTTAAGTTGTTGTCTAGTGTTCTCTCTACAATTTTAGATTTGTTTTAACATCTTTAGAAATCTTGTCAAATTCCTTATTCATTGGTTGTCACGGAGACGTCACATTTTATGTCAATGGTAAACTTTAATCGACATGAGGTTTATCGCTCTCAAATAAACAGAAAATGAGTTTCCAAAATTGTGCTGTAGTGTTCTGTCAACAATTTTAGATTTCTTCTAACATATTTATAAAACTCCTCAAATTCCAAATTGATTGTTTGTCACGGTAGGCTCTTAACGTTGATAGTACTAAGGATACTTTGTTGCCATATCCAGCAATAACTCTCATAACATGGACTGGGCGTGGTTCCATGCTGTAAGGTTAGAGAAATGCACCATTTGTTTCAGGAGTGTTACACCAGGTACTGGTTGATACTTTTGTAGCCATAGGCATCCTTTTGCAGAGGCAATTTCATAGTCTATGAAGTTTACTGAGACGTGATTATTGCTGGTTGAAAACTTTAACCCAATACCCGCCAAAGATGACTTGAAATATAGTCAGCTGAGGCAATTTTTGTTAGTCTCTAAGGAGACTTCAGATGATATGTCAATAGTAAGCTGAATTCGACATCGCGAAAAATGAGCTTCTTAAGTTGTTGTCTAGTGTTCTCTCTACAATTTTAGATTTGTTTTAACCTCTTTAGAAATCTTGTCAAATTCCTTATTCATTGGTTGTCACGGAGACGTCACATTTTATGTCAATGGTAAACTTTAATCGACATGAGGTTTATCGCTCTCAAATAAACAGAAAATGAGTTTCCAAAATTGTGCTGTAGTGTTCTGTCAACAATTTTAGATTTCTTCTAACATCTTTATAAAACTCCTCAAATTCCAAATTGATTGTTTGTCACGGTAGGCTCTTAACGTTGATAGTACTAAGGATACTTTGTTGCCATATCCAGCAATAACTCTCATAACATGGACTGGGCGTGGTTCCATGCTGTAAGGTTAGAGAAATGCACCATTTGTTTCAGGAGTGTTACACCAGGTACTGGTTGATACTTTTGTAGCCATAGGCATCCTTTTGCAGAGGCAATTTCATAGTCTATGAAGTTTACTGAGACGTGATTATTGCTGGTTGAAAACTTTAACCCAATACCCGCCAAAGATGACTTGAAATATAGTCAGCTGAGGCAATTTTTGTTAGTCTCTAAGGAGACTTCAGATGATATGTCAATAGTAAGCTGAATTCGATATCGCGAAAAATGAGCTTCTTAAGTTGTTGTCTAGTGTTCTCTCTACAATTTTAGATTTGTTTTAACATCTTTAGAAATCTTGTCAAATTCCTTATTCATTGGTTGTCACGGAGACGTCGCATTTTATGTCAATGGTAAACTTTAATCGACATGAGGTTTATCGCTCTCAAATAAACAGAAAATGAGTTTCCAAAATTGTGCTGTAGTGTTCTGTCAACAATTTTAGATTTCTTCTAACATCTTTATAAAACTCCTCAAATTCCAAATTGATTGTTTGTCACGGTAGGCTCTTAACGTTGATAGTACTAAGGATACTTTGTTGCCATATCCAGCAATAATATGGACTGGGCGTGGTTCCATGCTGTAAGGTTAGAGAAATGCACCATTTGTTTCAGGAGTGTTACACCAGGTACTGGTTGATACTTTTGTAGCCATAGGCATCCTTTTGCAGAGGCAATTTCATAGTCTATGAAGTTTACTGAGACGTGATTATTGCTGGTTGAAAACTTTAACCCAATACCCGCCAAAGATGACTTGAAATATAGTCAGCTGAGGCAAATTTTGTTAGTCTCTAAGGAGACTTCAGATGATATGTCAATAGTAAGCTGAATTCGATATCGCGAAAAATGAGCTTCTTAAGTTGTTGTCTAGTGTTCTCTCTACAATTTTAGATTTGTTTTAACATCTTTAGAAATCTTGTCAAATTCCTTATTCATTGGTTGTCACGGAGACGTCACATTTTATGTCAATGGTAAACTTTAATCGACATGAGGTTTATCGCTCTCAAATAAACAGAAAATGAGTTTCCAAAATTGTGCTGTAGTGTTCTGTCAACAATTTTAGATTTCTTCTAACATATTTATAAAACTCCTCAAATTCCAAATTGATTGTTTGTCACGGTAGGCTCTTAACGTTGATAGTACTAAGGATACTTTGTTGCCATATCCAGCAATAACTCTCATAACATGGACTGGGCGTGGTTCCATGCTGTAAGGTTAGAGAAATGCACCATTTGTTTCAGGAGTGTTACACCAGGTACTGGTTGATACTTTTGTAGCCATAGGCATCCTTTTGCAGAGGCAATTTCATAGTCTATGAAGTTTACTGAGACGTGATTATTGCTGGTTGAAAACTTTAACCCAATACCCGCCAAAGATGACTTGAAATATAGTCAGCTGAGGCAATTTTTGTTAGTCTCTAAGGAGACTTCAGATGATATGTCAATAGTAAGCTGAATTCGACATCGCGAAAAATGAGCTTCTTAAGTTGTTGTCTAGTGTTCTCTCTACAATTTTAGATTTGTTTTAACCTCTTTAGAAATCTTGTCAAATTCCTTATTCATTGGTTGTCACGGAGACGTCACATTTTATGTCAATGGTAAACTTTAATCGACATGAGGTTTATCGCTCTCAAATAAACAGAAAATGAGTTTCCAAAATTGTGCTGTAGTGTTCTGTCAACAATTTTAGATTTCTTCTAACATCTTTATAAAACTCCTCAAATTCCAAATTGATTGTTTGTCACGGTAGGCTCTTAACGTTGATAGTACTAAGGATACTTTGTTGCCATATCCAGCAATAACTCTCATAACATGGACTGGGCGTGGTTCCATGCTGTAAGGTTAGAGAAATGCACCATTTGTTTCAGGAGTGTTACACCAGGTACTGGTTGATACTTTTGTAGCCATAGGCATCCTTTTGCAGAGGCAATTTCATAGTCTATGAAGTTTACTGAGACGTGATTATTGCTGGTTGAAAACTTTAACCCAATACCCGCCAAAGATGACTTGAAATATAGTCAGCTGAGGCAATTTTTGTTAGTCTCTAAGGAGACTTCAGATGATATGTCAATAGTAAGCTGAATTCGATATCGCGAAAAATGAGCTTCTTAAGTTGTTGTCTAGTGTTCTCTCTACAATTTTAGATTTGTTTTAACATCTTTAGAAATCTTGTCAAATTCCTTATTCATTGGTTGTCACGGAGACGTCGCATTTTATGTCAATGGTAAACTTTAATCGACATGAGGTTTATCGCTCTCAAATAAACAGAAAATGAGTTTCCAAAATTGTGCTGTAGTGTTCTGTCAACAATTTTAGATTTCTTCTAACATCTTTATAAAACTCCTCAAATTCCAAATTGATTGTTTGTCACGGTAGGCTCTTAACGTTGATAGTACTAAGGATACTTTGTTGCCATATCCAGCAATAACTCTCATAACATGGACTGGGCGTGGTTCCATGCTGTAAGGTTAGAGAAATGCACCATTTGTTTCAGGAGTGTTACACCAGGTACTGGTTGATACTTTTGTAGCCATAGGCATCCTTTTGCAGAGGCAATTTCATAGTCTATGAAGTTTACTGAGACGTGATTATTGCTGGTTGAAAACTTTAACCCAATACCCGCCAAAGATGACTTGAAATATAGTCAGCTGAGGCACTTTTTGTTAGTCTCTAAGGAGACTTCAGATGATATGTCAATAGTAAGCTGAATTCGACATCGCGAAAAATGAGCTTCTTAAGTTGTTGTCTAGTGTTCTCTCTACAATTTTAGATTTGTTTTAACCTCTTTAGAAATCTTGTCAAATTCCTTATTCATTGGTTGTCACGGAGACGTCACATTTTATGTCAATGGTAAACTTTAATCGACATGAGGTTTATCGCTCTCAAATAAACAGAAAATGAGTTTCCAAAATTGTGCTGTAGTGTTCTGTCAACAATTTTAGATTTCTTCTAACATCTTTATAAAACTCCTCAAATTCCAAATTGATTGTTTGTCACGGTAGGCTCTTAACGTTGATAGTACTAAGGATACTTTGTTGCCATATCCAGCAATAACTCTCATAACATGGACTGGGCGTGGTTCCATGCTGTAAGGTTAGAGAAATGCACCATTTGTTTCAGGAGTGTTACACCAGGTACTGGTTGATACTTTTGTAGCCATAGGCATCCTTTTGCAGAGGCAATTTCATAGTCTATGAAGTTTACTGAGACGTGATTATTGCTGGTTGAAAACTTTAACCCAATACCCGCCAAAGATGACTTGAAATATAGTCAGCTGAGGCAATTTTTGTTAGTCTCTAAGGAGACTTCAGATGATATGTCAATAGTAAGCTGAATTCGACATCGCGAAAAATGAGCTTCTTAAGTTGTTGTCTAGTGTTCTCTCTACAATTTTAGATTTGTTTTAACCTCTTTAGAAATCTTGTCAAATTCCTTATTCATTGGTTGTCACGGAGACGTCACATTTTATGTCAATGGTAAACTTTAATCGACATGAGGTTTATCGCTCTCAAATAAACAGAAAATGAGTTTCCAAAATTGTGCTGTAGTGTTCTGTCAACAATTTTAGATTTCTTCTAACATCTTTATAAAACTCCTCAAATTCCAAATTGATTGTTTGTCACGGTAGGCTCTTAACGTTGATAGTACTAAGGATACTTTGTTGCCATATCCAGCAATAATATGGACTGGGCGTGGTTCCATGCTGTAAGGTTAGAGAAATGCACCATTTGTTTCAGGAGTGTTACACCAGGTACTGGTTGATACTTTTGTAGCCATAGGCATCCTTTTGCAGAGGCAATTTCATAGTCTATGAAGTTTACTGAGACGTGATTATTGCTGGTTGAAAACTTTAACCCAATACCCGCCAAAGATGACTTGAAATATAGTCAGCTGAGGCAAATTTTGTTAGTCTCTAAGGAGACTTCAGATGATATGTCAATAGTAAGCTGAATTCGATATCGCGAAAAATGAGCTTCTTAAGTTGTTGTCTAGTGTTCTCTCTACAATTTTAGATTTTTTTTAACATCTTTAGAAATCTTGTCAAATTCCTTATTCATTGGTTGTCACGGAGACGTCACATTTTATGTCAATGGTAAACTTTAATCGACATGAGGTTTATCGCTCTCAAATAAACAGAAAATGAGTTTCCAAAATTGTGCTGTAGTGTTCTGTCAACAATTTTAGATTTCTTCTAACATCTTTATAAAACTCCTCAAATTCCAAATTGATTGTTTGTCACGGTAGGCTCTTAACATTGATAGTACTAAGGATACTTTGTTGCCATATCCAGCAATAATATGGACTGGGCGTGGTTCCATGCTGTAAGGTTAGAAAAATGCACCATTTGTTTCAGGAGTGTTACACCAGGTACTGGTTGATACTTTTGTAGCCATAGGCATCCTTTTGCAGAGGCAATTTCATAGTCTATGAAGTTTACTGAGACGTGATTATTGCTGGTTGAAAACTTTAACCCAATACCCGCCAAAGATGACTTGAAATATAGTCAGCTGAGGCAATTTTTGTTAGTCTCTAAGGAGACTTCAGATGATATGTCAATAGTAAGCTGAATTCGACATCGCGAAAAATGAGCTTCTTAAGTTGTTGTCTAGTGTTCTCTCTACAATTTTAGATTTTTTTTAACATCTTTAGAAATCTTGTCAAATTCCTTATTCATTGGTTGTCACGGAGACGTCGCATTTTATGTCAATGGTAAACTTTAATCGACATGAGGTTTATCGCTCTCAAATAAACAGAAAATGAGTTTCCAAAATTGTGCTGTAGTGTTCTGTCAACAATTTTAGATTTCTTCAAACATCTTTATAAAACTCCTCAAATTCCAAATTGATTGTTTGTCACGGTAGGCTCTTAACGTTGATAGTTCTAAGGATACTTTGTTGCCATATCCAGCAATAACTCTCATAACATGGACTGGGCGTGGTTCCATGCTGTAAGGTTAGAGAAATGCACCATTTGTTTCAGGAGTGTTACACCAGGTACTGGTTGATACTTTTGTAGCCATAGGCATCCTTTTGCAGAGGCAATTTCATAGTCTATGAAGTTTACTGAGACGTGATTATTGCTGGTTGAAAACTTTAACCCAATACCCGCCAAAGATGACTTGAAATATAGTCAGCTGAGGCAATTTTTGTTAGTCTCTAAGGAGACTTCAGATGATATGTCAATAGTAAGCTGAATTCGACATCGCGAAAAATTAGCTTCTTAAGTTGTTGTCTAGTGTTCTCTCTACAATTTTAGATTTTTTTTAACATCTTTAGAAATCTTGTCAAATTCCTTATTCATTGGTTGTCACGGAGACGTCGCATTTTATGTCAATGGTAAACTTTAATCGACATGAGGTTTATCGCTCTCAAATAAACAGAAAATGAGTTTCCAAAATTGTGCTGTAGTGTTCTGTCAACAATTTTAGATTTCTTCTAACATCTTTATAAAACTCCTCAAATTCCAAATTGATTGTTTGTCACGGTAGGCTCTTAACGTTGATAGTACTAAGGATACTTTGTTGCCATATCCAGCAATAATATGGACTGGGCGTGGTTCCATGCTGTAAGGTTAGAGAAATGCACCATTTGTTTCAGGAGTGTTACACCAGGTACTGGTTGATACTTTTGTAGCCATAGGCATCCTTTTGCAGAGGCAATTTCATAGTCTATGAAGTTTACTGAGACGTGATTATTGCTGGTTGAAAACTTTAACCCAATACCCGCCAAAGATGACTTGAAATATAGTCAGCTGAGGCAATTTTTGTTAGTCTCTAAGGAGACTTCAGATGATATGTCAATAGTAAGCTGAATTCGACATCGCGAAAAATGAGCTTCTTAAGTTGTTGTCTAGTGTTCTCTCTACAATTTTAGATTTGTTTTAACATCTTTAGAAATCTTGTCAAATTCCTTATTCATTGGTTGTCACGGAGACGTCACATTTTATGTCAATGGTAAACTTTAATCGACATGAGGTTTATCGCTCTCAAATAAACAGAAAATGAGTTTCCAAAATTGTGCTGTAGTGTTCTGTCAACAATTTTAGATTTCTTCTAACATCTTTATAAAACTCCTCAAATTCCAAATTGATTGTTTGTCACGGTAGGCTCTTAACGTTGATAGTACTAAGGATACTTTGTTGCCATATCCAGCAATAACTCTCATAACATGGACTGGGCGTGGTTCCATGCTGTAAGGTTAGAGAAATGCACCATTTGTTTCAGGAGTGTTACACCAGGTACTGGTTGATACTTTTGTAGCCATAGGCATCCTTTTGCAGAGGCAATTTCATAGTCTATGAAGTTTACTGAGACGTGATTATTGCTGGTTGAAAACTTTAACCCAATACCCGCCAAAGATGACTTGAAATATAGTCAGCTGAGGCAATTTTTGTTAGTCTCTAAGGAGACTTCAGATGATATGTCAATAGTAAGCTGAATTCGACATCGCGAAAAATGAGCTTCTTAAGTTGTTGTCTAGTGTTCTCTCTACAATTTTAGATTTTTTTTAACATCTTTAGAAATCTTGTCAAATTCTTTATTCATTGGTTGTCACGGAGACGTCGCATTTTATGTCAATGGTAAACTTTAATCGACATGAGGTTTATCGCTCTCAAATAAACAGAAAATGAGTTTCCAAAATTGTGCTGTAGTGTTCTGTCAACAATTTTAGATTTCTTCTAACATCTTTATAAAACTCCTCAAATTCCAAATTGATTGTTTGTCACGGTAGGCTCTTAACGTTGATAGTACTAAGGATACTTTGTTGCCATATCCAGCAATAATATGGACTGGGCGTGGTTCCATGCTGTAAGGTTAGAGAAATGCACCATTTGTTTCAGGAGTGTTACACCAGGTACTGGTTGATACTTTTGTAGCCATAGGCATCCTTTTGCAGAGGCAATTTCATAGTCTATGAAGTTTACTGAGACGTGATTATTGCTGGTTGAAAACTTTAACCCAATACCCGCCAAAGATGACTTGAAATATAGTCAGCTGAGGCAAATTTTGTTAGTCTCTAAGGAGACTTCAGATGATATGTCAATAGTAAGCTGAATTCGATATCGCGAAAAATGAGCTTCTTAAGTTGTTGTCTAGTGTTCTCTCTACAATTTTAGATTTGTTTTAACATCTTTAGAAATCTTGTCAAATTCCTTATTCATTGGTTGTCACGGAGACGTCACATTTTATGTCAATGGTAAACTTTAATCGACATGAGGTTTATCGCTCTCAAATAAACAGAAAATGAGTTTCCAAAATTGTGCTGTAGTGTTCTGTCAACAATTTTAGATTTCTTCTAACATCTTTATAAAACTCCTCAAATTCCAAATTGATTGTTTGTCACGGTAGGCTCTTAACGTTGATAGTACTAAGGATACTTTGTTGCCATATCCAGCAATAATATGGACTGGGCGTGGTTCCATGCTGTAAGGTTAGAGAAATGCACCATTTGTTTCAGGAGTGTTACACCAGGTACTGGTTGATACTTTTGTAGCCATAGGCATCCTTTTGCAGAGGCAATTTCATAGTCTATGAAGTTTACTGAGACGTGATTATTGCTGGTTGAAAACTTTAACCCAATACCCGCCAAAGATGACTTGAAATATAGTCAGCTGAGGCAAATTTTGTTAGTCTCTAAGGAGACTTCAGATGATATGTCAATAGTAAGCTGAATTCGACATCGCGAAAAATGAGCTTCTTAAGTTGTTGTCTAGTGTTCTCTCTACAATTTTAGATTTGTTTTAACATCTTTAGAAATCTTGTCAAATTCCTTATTCATTGGTTGTCACGGAGACGTCACATTTTATGTCAATGGTAAACTTTAATCGACATGAGGTTTATCGCTCTCAAATAAACAGAAAATGAGTTTCCAAAATTGTGCTGTAAGGTTCTGTCAACAATTTTAGATTTCTTCTAACATCTTTATAAAACTCCTCAAATTCCAAATTGATTGTTTGTCACGGTAGGCTCTTAACGTTGATAGTACTAAGGATACTTTGTTGCCATATCCAGCAATAACTCTCATAACATGGACTGGGCGTGGTTCCATGCTGTAAGGTTAGAGAAATGCACCATTTGTTTCAGGAGTGTTACACCAGGTACTGGTTGATACTTTTGTAGCCATAGGCATCCTTTTGCAGAGGCAATTTCATAGTCTATGAAGTTTACTGAGACGTGATTATTGCTGGTTGAAAACTTTAACCCAATACCCGCCAAAGATGACTTGAAATATAGTCAGCTGAGGCAATTTTTGTTAGTCTCTAAGGAGACTTCAGATGATATGTCAATAGTAAGCTGAATTCGACATCGCGAAAAATGAGCTTCTTAAGTTGTTGTCTAGTGTTCTCTCTACAATTTTAGATTTTTTTTAACATCTTTAGAAATCTTGTCAAATTCTTTATTCATTGGTTGTCACGGAGACGTCGCATTTTATGTCAATGGTAAACTTTAATCGACATGAGGTTTATCGCTCTCAAATAAACAGAAAATGAGTTTCCAAAATTGTGCTGTAGTGTTCTGTCAACAATTTTAGATTTCTTCTAACATCTTTATAAAACTCCTCAAATTCCAAATTGATTGTTTGTCACGGTAGGCTCTTAACGTTGATAGTACTAAGGATACTTTGTTGCCATATCCAGCAATAATATGGACTGGGCGTGGTTCCATGCTGTAAGGTTAGAGAAATGCACCATTTGTTTCAGGAGTGTTACACCAGGTACTGGTTGATACTTTTGTAGCCATAGGCATCCTTTTGCAGAGGCAATTTCATAGTCTATGAAGTTTACTGAGACGTGATTATTGCTGGTTGAAAACTTTAACCCAATACCCGCCAAAGATGACTTGAAATATAGTCAGCTGAGGCAAATTTTGTTAGTCTCTAAGGAGACTTCAGATGATATGTCAATAGTAAGCTGAATTCGATATCGCGAAAAATGAGCTTCTTAAGTTGTTGTCTAGTGTTCTCTCTACAATTTTAGATTTTTTTTAACATCTTTAGAAATCTTGTCAAATTCCTTATTCATTGGTTGTCACGGAGACGTCACATTTTATGTCAATGGTAAACTTTAATCGACATGAGGTTTATCGCTCTCAAATAAACAGAAAATGAGTTTCCAAAATTGTGCTGTAGTGTTCTGTCAACAATTTTAGATTTCTTCTAACATCTTTATAAAACTCCTCAAATTCCAAATGGATTGTTTGTCACGGTAGGCTCTTAACGTTGATAGTACTAAGGATACTTTGTTGCCATATCCAGCAATAATATGGACTGGGCGTGGTTCCATGCTGTAAGGTTAGAAAAATGCACCATTTGTTTCAGGAGTGTTACACCAGGTACTGGTTGATACTTTTGTAGCCATAGGCATCCTTTTGCAGAGGCAATTTCATAGTCTATGAAGTTTACTGAGACGTGATTATTGCTGGTTGAAAACTTTAACCCAATACCCGCCAAAGATGACTTGAAATATAGTCAGCTGAGGCAAATTTTGTTAGTCTCTAAGGAGACTTCAGATGATATGTCAATAGTAGGCTGAATTCGATATCGCGAAAAATGAGCTTCTTAAGTTGTTGTCTAGTGTTCTCTCTACAATTTTAGATTTTTTTTAACATCTTTAGAAATCTTGTCAAATTCCTTATTCATTGGTTGTCACGGAGACGTCACATTTTATGTCAATGGTAAACTTTAATCGACATGAGGTTTATCGCTCTCAAATAAACAGAAAATGAGTTTCCAAAATTGTGCTGTAGTGTTCTGTCAACAATTTTAGATTTCTTCTAACATCTTTATAAAACTCCTCAAATTCCAAATTGATTGTTTGTCACGGTAGGCTCTTAACGTTGATAGTACTAAGGATACTTTGTTGCCATATCCAGCAATAACTCTCATAACATGGACTGGGCGTGGTTCCATGCTGTAAGGTTAGAGAAATGCACCATTTGTTTCAGGAGTGTTACACCAGGTACTGGTTGATACTTTTGTAGCCATAGGCATCCTTTTGCAGAGGCAATTTCATAGTCTATGAAGTTTACTGAGACGTGATTATTGCTGGTTGAAAACTTTAACCCAATACCCGCCAAAGATGACTTGAAATATAGTCAGCTGAGGCAATTTTTGTTAGTCTCTAAGGAGACTTCAGATGATATGTCAATAGTAAGCTGAATTCGACATCGCGAAAAATGAGCTTCTTAAGTTGTTGTCTAGTGTTCTCTCTACAATTTTAGATTTTTTTTAACATCTTTAGAAATCTTGTCAAATTCTTTATTCATTGGTTGTCACGGAGACGTCGCATTTTATGTCAATGGTAAACTTTAATCGACATGAGGTTTATCGCTCTCAAATAAACAGAAAATGAGTTTCCAAAATTGTGCTGTAGTGTTCTGTCAACAATTTTAGATTTCTTCTAACATCTTTATAAAACTCCTCAAATTCCAAATTGATTGTTTGTCACGGTAGGCTCTTAACGTTGATAGTACTAAGGATACTTTGTTGCCATATCCAGCAATAATATGGACTGGGCGTGGTTCCATGCTGTAAGGTTAGAGAAATGCACCATTTGTTTCAGGAGTGTTACACCAGGTACTGGTTGATACTTTTGTAGCCATAGGCATCCTTTTGCAGAGGCAATTTCATAGTCTATGAAGTTTACTGAGACGTGATTATTGCTGGTTGAAAACTTTAACCCAATACCCGCCAAAGATGACTTGAAATATAGTCAGCTGAGGCAAATTTTGTTAGTCTCTAAGGAGACTTCAGATGATATGTCAATAGTAAGCTGAATTCGATATCGCGAAAAATGAGCTTCTTAAGTTGTTGTCTAGTGTTCTCTCTACAATTTTAGATTTTTTTTAACATCTTTAGAAATCTTGTCAAATTCCTTATTCATTGGTTGTCACGGAGACGTCACATTTTATGTCAATGGTAAACTTTAATCGACATGAGGTTTATCGCTCTCAAATAAACAGAAAATGAGTTTCCAAAATTGTGCTGTAGTGTTCTGTCAACAATTTTAGATTTCTTTATAACATCTTTATAAAACTCCTCAAATTCCAAATGGATTGTTTGTCACGGTAGGCTCTTAACGTTGATAGTACTAAGGATACTTTGTTGCCATATCCAGCAATAATATGGACTGGGCGTGGTTCCATGCTGTAAGGTTAGAAAAATGCACCATTTGTTTCAGGAGTGTTACACCAGGTACTGGTTGATACTTTTGTAGCCATAGGCATCCTTTTGCAGAGGCAATTTCATAGTCTATGAAGTTTACTGAGACGTGATTATTGCTGGTTGAAAACTTTAACCCAATACCCGCCAAAGATGACTTGAAATATAGTCAGCTGAGGCAAATTTTGTTAGTCTCTAAGGAGACTTCAGATGATATGTCAATAGTAGGCTGAATTCGATATCGCGAAAAATGAGCTTCTTAAGTTGTTGTCTAGTGTTCTCTCTACAATTTTAGATTTTTTTTAACATCTTTAGAAATCTTGTCAAATTCCTTATTCATTGGTTGTCACGGAGACGTCACATTTTATGTCAATGGTAAACTTTAATCGACATGAGGTTTATCGCTCTCAAATAAACAGAAAATGAGTTTCCAAAATTGTGCTGTAGTGTTCTGTCAACAATTTTAGATTTCTTCTAACATCTTTATAAAACTCCTCAAATTCCAAATTGATTGTTTGTCACGGTAGGCTCTTAACGTTGATAGTACTAAGGATACTTTGTTGCCATATCCAGCAATAATATGGACTGGGCGTGGTTCCATGCTGTAAGGTTAGAAAAATGCACCATTTGTTTCAGGAGTGTTACACCAGGTACTGGTTGATACTTTTGTAGCCATAGGCATCCTTTTGCAGAGGCAATTTCATAGTCTATGAAGTTTACTGAGACGTGATTATCGCTGGTTGAAAACTTTAACCCAATACCCGCCAAAGATGACTTGAAATATAGTCAGCTGAGGCAATTTTTGTTAGTCTCTAAGGAGACTTCAGATGATATGTCAATAGTAAGCTGAATTCGACATCGCGAAAAATGAGCTTCTTAAGTTGTTGTCTAGTGTTCTCTCTACAATTTTAGATTTTTTTTAACATCTTTAGAAATCTTGTCAAATTCCTTATTCATTGGTTGTCACGGAGACGTCGCATTTTATGTCAATGGTAAACTTTAATCGACATGAGGTTTATCGCTCTCAAATAAACAGAAAATGAGTTTCCAAAATTGTGCTGTAGTGTTCTGTCAACAATTTTAGATTTCTTCAAACATCTTTATAAAACTCCTCAAATTCCAAATTGATTGTTTGTCACGGTAGGCTCTTAACGTTGATAGTACTAAGGATACTTTGTTGCCATATCCAGCAATAACTCTCATAACATGGACTGGGCGTGGTTCCATGCTGTAAGGTTAGAGAAATGCACCATTTGTTTCAGGAGTGTTACACCAGGTACTGGTTGATACTTTTGTAGCCATAGGCATCCTTTTGCAGAGGCAATTTCATAGTCTATGAAGTTTACTGAGACGTGATTATTGCTGGTTGAAAACTTTAACCCAATACCCGCCAAAGATGACTTGAAATATAGTCAGCTGAGGCAATTTTTGTTAGTCTCTAAGGAGACTTCAGATGATATGTCAATAGTAAGCTGAATTCGACATCGCGAAAAATGAGCTTCTTAAGTTGTTGTCTAGTGTTCTCTCTACAATTTTAGATTTGTTTTAACATCTTTAGAAATCTTGTCAAATTCCTTATTCATTGGTTGTCACGGAGACGTCACATTTTATGTCAATGGTAAACTTTAATCGACATGAGGTTTATCGCTCTCAAATAAACAGAAAATGAGTTTCCAAAATTGTGCTGTAGTGTTCTGTCAACAATTTTAGATTTCTTCTAACATCTTTATAAAACTCCTCAAATTCCAAATTGATTGTTTGTCACGGTAGGCTCTTAACGTTGATAGTACTAAGGATACTTTGTTGCCATATCCAGCAATAACTCTCATAACATGGACTGGGCGTGGTTCCATGCTGTAAGGTTAGAGAAATGCACCATTTGTTTCAGGAGTGTTACACCAGGTACTGGTTGATACTTTTGTAGCCATAGGCATCCTTTTGCAGAGGCAATTTCATAGTCTATGAAGTTTACTGAGACGTGATTATTGCTGGTTGAAAACTTTAACCCAATACCCGCCAAAGATGACTTGAAATATAGTCAGCTGAGGCAATTTTTGTTAGTCTCTAAGGAGACTTCAGATGATATGTCAATAGTAAGCTGAATTCGACATCGCGAAAAATGAGCTTCTTAAGTTGTTGTCTAGTGTTCTCTCTACAATTTTAGATTTGTTTTAACATCTTTAGAAATCTTGTCAAATTCCTTATTCATTGGTTGTCACGGAGACGTCACATTTTATGTCAATGGTAAACTTTAATCGACATGAGGTTTATCGCTCTCAAATAAACAGAAAATGAGTTTCCAAAATTGTGCTGTAGTGTTCTGTCAACAATTTTAGATTTCTTCTAACATCTTTATAAAACTCCTCAAATTCCAAATTGATTGTTTGTCACGGTAGGCTCTTAACGTTGATAGTACTAAGGATACTTTGTTGCCATATCCAGCAATAACTCTCATAACATGGACTGGGCGTGGTTCCATGCTGTAAGGTTAGAGAAATGCACCATTTGTTTCAGGAGTGTTACACCAGGTACTGGTTGATACTTTTGTAGCCATAGGCATCCTTTTGCAGAGGCAATTTCATAGTCTATGAAGTTTACTGAGACGTGATTATTGCTGGTTGAAAACTTTAACCCAATACCCGCCAAAGATGACTTGAAATATAGTCAGCTGAGGCAATTTTTGTTAGTCTCTAAGGAGACTTCAGATGATATGTCAATAGTAAGCTGAATTCGACATCGCGAAAAATGAGCTTCTTAAGTTGTCTAGTGTTCTCTCTACAATTTTAGATTTTTTTTAACATCTTTAGAAATCTTGTCAAATTCCTTATTCATTGGTTGTCACGGAGACGTCGCATTTTATGTCAATGGTAAACTTTAATCGACATGAGGTTTATCGCTCTCAAATAAACAGAAAATGAGTTTCCAAAATTGTGCTGTAGTGTTCTGTCAACAATTTTAGATTTCTTCTAACATCTTTATAAAACTCCTCAAATTCCAAATTGATTGTTTGTCACGGTAGGCTCTTAACGTTGATAGTACTAAGGATACTTTGTTGCCATATCCAGCAATAACTCTCATAACATGGACTGGGCGTGGTTCCATGCTGTAAGGTTAGAGAAATGCACCATTTGTTTCAGGAGTGTTACACCAGGTACTGGTTGATACTTTTGTAGCCATAGGCATCCTTTTGCAGAGGCAATTTCATAGTCTATGAAGTTTACTGAGACGTGATTATTGCTGGTTGAAAACTTTAACCCAATACCCGCCAAAGATGACTTGAAATATAGTCAGCTGAGGCAATTTTTGTTAGTCTCTAAGGAGACTTCAGATGATATGTCAATAGTAAGCTGAATTCGACATCGCGAAAAATGAGCTTCTTAAGTTGTTGTCTAGTGTTCTCTCTACAATTTTAGATTTGTTTTAACATCTTTAGAAATCTTGTCAAATTCCTTATTCATTGGTTGTCACGGAGACGTCACATTTTATGTCAATGGTAAACTTTAATCGACATGAGGTTTATCGCTCTCAAATAAACAGAAAATGAGTTTCCAAAATTGTGCTGTAGTGTTCTGTCAACAATTTTAGATTTCTTCTAACATCTTTATAAAACTCCTCAAATTCCAAATTGATTGTTTGTCACGGTAGGCTCTTAACGTTGATAGTACTAAGGATACTTTGTTGCCATATCCAGCAATAACTCTCATAACATGGACTGGGCGTGGTTCCATGCTGTAAGGTTAGAGAAATGCACCATTTGTTTCAGGAGTGTTACACCAGGTACTGGTTGATACTTTTGTAGCCATAGGCATCCTTTTGCAGAGGCAATTTCATAGTCTATGAAGTTTACTGAGACGTGATTATTGCTGGTTGAAAACTTTAACCCAATACCCGCCAAAGATGACTTGAAATATAGTCAGCTGAGGCAATTTTTGTTAGTCTCTAAGGAGACTTCAGATGATATGTCAATAGTAAGCTGAATTCGACATCGCGAAAAATGAGCTTCTTAAGTTGTTGTCTAGTGTTCTCTCTACAATTTTAGATTTTTTTTAACATCTTTAGAAATCTTGTCAAATTCCTTATTCATTGGTTGTCACGGAGACGTCGCATTTTATGTCAATGGTAAACTTTAATCGACATGAGGTTTATCGCTCTCAAATAAACAGAAAATGAGTTTCCAAAATTGTGCTGTAGTGTTCTGTCAACAATTTTAGATTTCTTCTAACATCTTTATAAAACTCCTCAAATTCCAAATTGATTGTTTGTCACGGTAGGCTCTTAACGTTGATAGTACTAAGGATACTTTGTTGCCATATCCAGCAATAACTCTCATAACATGGACTGGGCGTGGTTCCATGCTGTAAGGTTAGAGAAATGCACCATTTGTTTCAGGAGTGTTACACCAGGTACTGGTTGATACTTTTGTAGCCATAGGCATCCTTTTGCAGAGGCAATTTCATAGTCTATGAAGTTTACTGAGACGTGATTATTGCTGGTTGAAAACTTTAACCCAATACCCGCCAAAGATGACTTGAAATATAGTCAGCTGAGGCAATTTTTGTTAGTCTCTAAGGAGACTTCAGATGATATGTCAATAGTAAGCTGAATTCGACATCGCGAAAAATGAGCTTCTTAAGTTGTTGTCTAGTGTTCTCTCTACAATTTTAGATTTGTTTTAACATCTTTAGAAATCTTGTCAAATTCCTTATTCATTGGTTGTCACGGAGACGTCGCATTTTATGTCAATGGTAAACTTTAATCGACATGAGGTTTATCGCTCTCAAATAAACAGAAAATGAGTTTCCAAAATTGTGCTGTAGTGTTCTGTCAACAATTTTAGATTTCTTCTAACATCTTTATAAAACTCCTCAAATTCCAAATTGATTGTTTGTCACGGTAGGCTCTTAACGTTGATAGTACTAAGGATACTTTGTTGCCATATCCAGCAATAACTCTCATAACATGGACTGGGCGTGGTTCCATGCTGTAAGGTTAGAGAAATGCACCATTTGTTTCAGGAGTGTTACACCAGGTACTGGTTGATACTTTTGTAGCCATAGGCATCCTTTTGCAGAGGCAATTTCATAGTCTATGAAGTTTACTGAGACGTGATTATTGCTGGTTGAAAACTTTAACCCAATACCCGCCAAAGATGACTTGAAATATAGTCAGCTGAGGCAATTTTTGTTAGTCTCTAAGGAGACTTCAGATGATATGTCAATAGTAAGCTAAATTCGACATCGCGAAAAATGAGCTTCTTAAGTTGTCTAGTGTTCTCTCTACAATTTTAGATTTTTTTTAACATCTTTAGAAATCTTGTCAAATTCCTTATTCATTGGTTGTCACGGAGACGTCGCATTTTATGTCAATGGTAAACTTTAATCGACATGAGGTTTATCGCTCTCAAATAAACAGAAAATGAGTTTCCAAAATTGTGCTGTAGTGTTCTGTCAACAATTTTAGATTTCTTCTAACATCTTTATAAAACTCCTCAAATTCCAAATTGATTGTTTGTCACGGTAGGCTCTTAACGTTGATAGTACTAAGGATACTTTGTTGCCATATCCAGCAATAATATGGACTGGGCGTGGTTCCATGCTGTAAGGTTAGAAAAATGCACCATTTGTTTCAGGAGTGTTACACCAGGTACTGGTTGATACTTTTGTAGCCATAGGCATCCTTTTGCAGAGGCAATTTCATAGTCTATGAAGTTTACTGAGACGTGATTATTGCTGGTTGAAAACTTTAACCCAATACCCGCCAAAGATGACTTGAAATATAGTCAGCTGAGGCAATTTTTGTTAGTCTCTAAGGAGACTTCAGATGATATGTCAATAGTAAGCTGAATTCGACATCGCGAAAAATGAGCTTCTTAAGTTGTTGTCTAGTGTTCTCTCTACAATTTTAGATTTGTTTTAACATCTTTAGAAATCTTGTCAAATTCCTTATTCATTGGTTGTCACGGAGACGTCACATTTTATGTCAATGGTAAACTTTAATCGACATGAGGTTTATCGCTCTCAAATAAACAGAAAATGAGTTTCCAAAATTGTGCTGTAGTGTTCTGTCAACAATTTTAGATTTCTTCTAACATCTTTATAAAACTCCTCAAATTCCAAATTGATTGTTTGTCACGGTAGGCTCTTAACGTTGATAGTACTAAGGATACTTTGTTGCCATATCCAGCAATAACTCTCATAACATGGACTGGGCGTGGTTCCATGCTGTAAGGTTAGAGAAATGCACCATTTGTTTCAGGAGTGTTACACCAGGTACTGGTTGATACTTTTGTAGCCATAGGCATCCTTTTGCAGAGGCAATTTCATAGTCTATGAAGTTTACTGAGACGTGATTATTGCTGGTTGAAAACTTTAACCCAATACCCGCCAAAGATGACTTGAAATATAGTCAGCTGAGGCAATTTTTGTTAGTCTCTAAGGAGACTTCAGATGATATGTCAATAGTAAGCTGAATTCGACATCGCGAAAAATGAGCTTCTTAAGTTGTTGTCTAGTGTTCTCTCTACAATTTTAGATTTTTTTTAACATCTTTAGAAATCTTGTCAAATTCCTTATTCATTGGTTGTCACGGAGACGTCGCATTTTATGTCAATGGTAAACTTTAATCGACATGAGGTTTATCGCTCTCAAATAAACAGAAAATGAGTTTCCAAAATTGTGCTGTAGTGTTCTGTCAACAATTTTAGATTTCTTCTAACATCTTTATAAAACTCCTCAAATTCCAAATTGATTGTTTGTCACGGTAGGCTCTTAACGTTGATAGTACTAAGGATACTTTGTTGCCATATCCAGCAATAACTCTCATAACATGGACTGGGCGTGGTTCCATGCTGTAAGGTTAGAGAAATGCACCATTTGTTTCAGGAGTGTTACACCAGGTACTGGTTGATACTTTTGTAGCCATAGGCATCCTTTTGCAGAGGCAATTTCATAGTCTATGAAGTTTACTGAGACGTGATTATTGCTGGTTGAAAACTTTAACCCAATACCCGCCAAAGATGACTTGAAATATAGTCAGCTGAGGCAATTTTTGTTAGTCTCTAAGGAGACTTCAGATGATATGTCAATAGTAAGCTGAATTCGACATCGCGAAAAATGAGCTTCTTAAGTTGTTGTCTAGTGTTCTCTCTACAATTTTAGATTTGTTTTAACATCTTTAGAAATCTTGTCAAATTCCTTATTCATTGGTTGTCACGGAGACGTCGCATTTTATGTCAATGGTAAACTTTAATCGACATGAGGTTTATCGCTCTCAAATAAACAGAAAATGAGTTTCCAAAATTGTGCTGTAGTGTTCTGTCAACAATTTTAGATTTCTTCTAACATCTTTATAAAACTCCTCAAATTCCAAATTGATTGTTTGTCACGGTAGGCTCTTAACGTTGATAGTACTAAGGATACTTTGTTGCCATATCCAGCAATAACTCTCATAACATGGACTGGGCGTGGTTCCATGCTGTAAGGTTAGAGAAATGCACCATTTGTTTCAGGAGTGTTACACCAGGTACTGGTTGATACTTTTGTAGCCATAGGCATCCTTTTGCAGAGGCAATTTCATAGTCTATGAAGTTTACTGAGACGTGATTATTGCTGGTTGAAAACTTTAACCCAATACCCGCCAAAGATGACTTGAAATATAGTCAGCTGAGGCAATTTTTGTTAGTCTCTAAGGAGACTTCAGATGATATGTCAATAGTAAGCTGAATTCGACATCGCGAAAAATGAGCTTCTTAAGTTGTTGTCTAGTGTTCTCTCTACAATTTTAGATTTTTTTTAACATCTTTAGAAATCTTGTCAAATTCCTTATTCATTGGTTGTCACGGAGACGTCGCATTTTATGTCAATGGTAAACTTTAATCGACATGAGGTTTATCGCTCTCAAATAAACAGAAAATGAGTTTCCAAAATTGTGCTGTAGTGTTCTGTCAACAATTTTAGATTTCTTCTAACATCTTTATAAAACTCCTCAAATTCCAAATTGATTGTTTGTCACGGTAGGCTCTTAACGTTGATAGTACTAAGGATACTTTGTTGCCATATCCAGCAATAATATGGACTGGGCGTGGTTCCATGCTGTAAGGTTAGAAAAATGCACCATTTGTTTCAGGAGTGTTACACCAGGTACTGGTTGATACTTTTGTAGCCATAGGCATCCTTTTGCAGAGGCAATTTCATAGTCTATGAAGTTTACTGAGACGTGATTATTGCTGGTTGAAAACTTTAACCCAATACCCGCCAAAGATGACTTGAAATATAGTCAGCTGAGGCAATTTTTGTTAGTCTCTAAGGAGACTTCAGATGATATGTCAATAGTAAGCTGAATTCGACATCGCGAAAAATGAGCTTCTTAAGTTGTTGTCTAGTGTTCTCTCTACAATTTTAGATTTGTTTTAACATCTTTAGAAATCTTGTCAAATTCCTTATTCATTGGTTGTCACGGAGACGTCACATTTTATGTCAATGGTAAACTTTAATCGACATGAGGTTTATCGCTCTCAAATAAACAGAAAATGAGTTTCCAAAATTGTGCTGTAGTGTTCTGTCAACAATTTTAGATTTCTTCTAACATCTTTATAAAACTCCTCAAATTCCAAATTGATTGTTTGTCACGGTAGGCTCTTAACGTTGATAGTACTAAGGATACTTTGTTGCCATATCCAGCAATAACTCTCATAACATGGACTGGGCGTGGTTCCATGCTGTAAGGTTAGAGAAATGCACCATTTGTTTCAGGAGTGTTACACCAGGTACTGGTTGATACTTTTGTAGCCATAGGCATCCTTTTGCAGAGGCAATTTCATAGTCTATGAAGTTTACTGAGACGTGATTATTGCTGGTTGAAAACTTTAACCCAATACCCGCCAAAGATGACTTGAAATATAGTCAGCTGAGGCAATTTTTGTTAGTCTCTAAGGAGACTTCAGATGATATGTCAATAGTAAGCTGAATTCGACATCGCGAAAAATGAGCTTCTTAAGTTGTTGTCTAGTGTTCTCTCTACAATTTTAGATTTTTTTTAACATCTTTAGAAATCTTGTCAAATTCCTTATTCATTGGTTGTCACGGAGACGTCGCATTTTATGTCAATGGTAAACTTTAATCGACATGAGGTTTATCGCTCTCAAATAAACAGAAAATGAGTTTCCAAAATTGTGCTGTAGTGTTCTGTCAACAATTTTAGATTTCTTCTAACATCTTCATAAAACTCCTCAAATTCCAAATTGATTGTTTGTCACGGTAGGCTCTTAACGTTGATAGTACTAAGGATACTTTGTTGCCATATCCAGCAATAATATGGACTGGGCGTGGTTCCATGCTGTAAGGTTAGAGAAATGCACCATTTGTTTCAGGAGTGTTACACCAGGTACTGGTTGATACTTTTGTAGCCATAGGCATCCTTTTGCAGAGGCAATTTCATAGTCTATGAAGTTTACTGAGACGTGATTATTGCTGGTTGAAAACTTTAACCCAATACCCGCCAAAGATGACTTGAAATATAGTCAGCTGAGGCAAATTTTGTTAGTCTCTAAGGAGACTTCAGATGATATGTCAATAGTAAGCTGAATTCGATATCGCGAAAAATGAGCTTCTTAAGTTGTTGTCTAGTGTTCTCTCTACAATTTTAGATTTGTTTTAACATCTTTAGAAATCTTGTCAAATTCCTTATTCATTGGTTGTCACGGAGACGTCACATTTTATGTCAATGGTAAACTTTAATCGACATGAGGTTTATCGCTCTCAAATAAACAGAAAATGAGTTTCCAAAATTGTGCTGTAGTGTTCTGTCAACAATTTTAGATTTCTTCTAACATCTTTATAAAACTCCTCAAATTCCAAATTGATTGTTTGTCACGGTAGGCTCTTAACGTTGATAGTACTAAGGATACTTTGTTGCCATATCCAGCAATAATATGGACTGGGCGTGGTTCCATGCTGTAAGGTTAGAGAAATGCACCATTTGTTTCAGGAGTGTTACACCAGGTACTGGTTGATACTTTTGTAGCCATAGGCATCCTTTTGCAGAGGCAATTTCATAGTCTATGAAGTTTACTGAGACGTGATTATTGCTGGTTGAAAACTTTAACCCAATACCCGCCAAAGATGACTTGAAATATAGTCAGCTGAGGCAATTTTTGTTAGTCTCTAAGGAGACTTCAGATGATATGTCAATAGTAAGCCGAATTCGACATCGCGAAAAATGAGCTTCTTAAGTTGTTGTCTAGTGTTCTCTCTACAATTTTAGATTTTTTTTAACATCTTTAGAAATCTTGTCAAATTCCTTATTCATTGGTTGTCACGGAGACGTCGCATTTCATGTCAATGGTAAACTTTAATCGACATGAGGTTTATCGCTCTCAAATAAACAGAAAATGAGTTTCCAAAATTGTGCTGTAGTGTTCTGTCAACAATTTTAGATTTCTTCTAACATCTTTATAAAACTCCTCAAATTCCAAATTGATTGTTTGTCACGGTAGGCTCTTAACGTTGATAGTACTAAGGATACTTTGTTGCCATATCCAGCAATAACTCTCATAACATGGACTGGGCGTGGTTCCATGCTGTAAGGTTAGAGAAATGCACCATTTGTTTCAGGAGTGTTACACCAGGTACTGGTTGATACTTTTGTAGCCATAGGCATCCTTTTGCAGAGGCAATTTCATAGTCTATGAAGTTTACTGAGACGTGATTATTGCTGGTTGAAAACTTTAACCCAATACCCGCCAAAGATGACTTGAAATATAGTCAGCTGAGGCAATTTTTGTTAGTCTCTAAGGAGACTTCAGATGATATGTCAATAGTAAGCTGAATTCGACATCGCGAAAAATGAGCTTCTTAAGTTGTTGTCTAGTGTTCTCTCTACAATTTTAGATTTTTTTTAACATCTTTAGAAATCTTGTCAAATTCCTTATTCAT
The DNA here is from genome assembly GCF_964276395.1 of Gasterosteus aculeatus. Taxonomy (NCBI): domain Eukaryota; kingdom Metazoa; phylum Chordata; class Actinopteri; order Perciformes; family Gasterosteidae; genus Gasterosteus; species Gasterosteus aculeatus. The sequence continues at coordinate 516,287 of NC_135700.1, forward strand.
TGGTTGTCACGGAGACGTCGCATTTTATGTCAATGGTAAACTTTAATCGACATGAGGTTTATCGCTCTCAAATAAACAGAAAATGAGTTTCCAAAATTGTGCTGTAGTGTTCTGTCAACAATTTTAGATTTCTTCTAACATCTTTATAAAACTCCTCAAATTCCAAATTGATTGTTTGTCACGGTAGGCTCTTAACGTTGATAGTACTAAGGATACTTTGTTGCCATATCCAGCAATAACTCTCATAACATGGACTGGGCGTGGTTCCATGCTGTAAGGTTAGAGAAATGCACCATTTGTTTCAGGAGTGTTACACCAGGTACTGGTTGATACTTTTGTAGCCATAGGCATCCTTTTGCAGAGGCAATTTCATAGTCTATGAAGTTTACTGAGACGTGATTATTGCTGGTTGAAAACTTTAACCCAATACCAGCCAAAGATGACTTGAAATATAGTCAGCTGAGGCAATTTTTGTTAGTCTCTAAGGAGACTTCAGATGATATGTCAATAGTAAGCTGAATTCGACATCGCGAAAAATGAGCTTCTTAAGTTGTTGTCTAGTGTTCTCTCTACAATTTTAGATTTTTTTTAACATCTTTAGAAATCTTGTCAAATTCCTTATTCATTGGTTGTCACGGAGACGTCGCATTTTATGTCAATGGTAAACTTTAATCGACATGAGGTTTATCGCTCTCAAATAAACAGAAAATGAGTTTCCAAAATTGTGCTGTAGTGTTCTGTCAACAATTTTAGATTTCTTCTAACATCTTTAGAAAACTCCTCAAATTCCAAATTGATTGTTTGTCACGGTAGGCTCTTAACGTTGATAGTACTAAGGATACTTTGTTGCCATATCCAGCAATAACTCTCATAACATGGACTGGGCGTGGTTCCATGCTGTAAGGTTAGAGAAATGCACCATTTGTTTCAGGAGTGTTACACCAGGTACTGGTTGATACTTTTGTAGCCATAGGCATCCTTTTGCAGAGGCAATTTCATAGTCTATGAAGTTTACTGAGACGTGATTATTGCTGGTTGAAAACTTTAACCCAATACCCGCCAAAGATGACTTGAAATATAGTCAGCTGAGGCAATTTTTGTTAGTCTCTAAGGAGACTTCAGATGATATGTCAATAGTAAGCTGAATTCGACATCGCGAAAAATGAGCTTCTTAAGTTGTTGTCTAGTGTTCTCTCTACAATTTTAGATTTTTTTTAACATCTTTAGAAATCTTGTCAAATTCCTTATTCATTGGTTGTCACGGAGACGTCGCATTTTATGTCAATGGTAAACTTTAATCGACATGAGGTTTATCGCTCTCAAATAAACAGAAAATGAGTTTCCAAAATTGTGCTGTAGTGTTCTGTCAACAATTTTAGATTTCTTCTAACATCTTTATAAAACTCCTCAAATTCCAAATTGATTGTTTGTCACGGTAGGCTCTTAACGTTGATAGTACTAAGGATACTTTGTTGCCATATCCAGCAATAACTCTCATAACATGGACTGGGCGTGGTTCCATGCTGTAAGGTTAGAGAAATGCACCATTTGTTTCAGGAGTGTTACACCAGGTACTGGTTGATACTTTTGTAGCCATAGGCATCCTTTTGCAGAGGCAATTTCATAGTCTATGAAGTTTACTGAGACGTGATTATTGCTGGTTGAAAACTTTAACCCAATACCCGCCAAAGATGACTTGAAATATAGTCAGCTGAGGCAATTTTTGTTAGTCTCTAAGGAGACTTCAGATGATATGTCAATAGTAAGCTGAATTCGACATCGCGAAAAATGAGCTTCTTAAGTTGTTGTCTAGTGTTCTCTCTACAATTTTAGATTTTTTTTAACATCTTTAGAAATCTTGTCAAATTCCTTATTCATTGGTTGTCACGGAGACGTCGCATTTTATGTCAATGGTAAACTTTAATCGACATGAGGTTTATCGCTCTCAAATAAACAGAAAATGAGTTTCCAAAATTGTGCTGTAGTGTTCTGTCAACAATTTTAGATTTCTTCTAACATCTTTATAAAACTCCTCAAATTCCAAATTGATTGTTTGTCACGGTAGGCTCTTAACGTTGATAGTACTAAGGATACTTTGTTGCCATATCCAGCAATAATATGGACTGGGCGTGGTTCCATGCTGTAAGGTTAGAGAAATGCACCATTTGTTTCAGGAGTGTTACACCAGGTACTGGTTGATACTTTTGTAGCCATAGGCATCCTTTTGCAGAGGCAATTTCATAGTCTATGAAGTTTACTGAGACGTGATTATTGCTGGTTGAAAACTTTAACCCAATACCCGCCAAAGATGACTTGAAATATAGTCAGCTGAGGCAATTTTTGTTAGTCTCTAAGGAGACTTCAGATGATATGTCAATAGTAAGCTGAATTCGACATCGCGAAAAATGAGCTTCTTAAGTTGTTGTCTAGTGTTCTCTCTACAATTTTAGATTTTTTTTAACATCTTTAGAAATCTTGTCAAATTCCTTATTCATTGGTTGTCACGGAGACGTCGCATTTTATGTCAATGGTAAACTTTAATCGACATGAGGTTTATCGCTCTCAAATAAACAGAAAATGAGTTTCCAAAATTGTGCTGTAGTGTTCTGTCAACAATTTTAGATTTCTTCTAACATCTTTAGAAAACTCCTCAAATTCCAAATTGATTGTTTGTCACGGTAGGCTCTTAACGTTGATAGTACTAAGGATACTTTGTTGCCATATCCAGCAATAATATGGACTGGGCGTGGTTCCATGCTGTAAGGTTAGAGAAATGCACCATTTGTTTCAGGAGTGTTACACCAGGTACTGGTTGATACTTTTGTAGCCATAGGCATCCTTTTGCAGAGGCAATTTCATAGTCTATGAAGTTTACTGAGACGTGATTATTGCTGGTTGAAAACTTTAACCCAATACCCGCCAAAGATGACTTGAAATATAGTCAGCTGAGGCAATTTTTGTTAGTCTCTAAGGAGACTTCAGATGATATGTCAATAGTAAGCTGAATTCGACATCGCGAAAAATGAGCTTCTTAAGTTGTTGTCTAGTGTTCTCTCTACAATTTTAGATTTTTTTTAACATCTTTAGAAATCTTGTCAAATTCCTTATTCATTGGTTGTCACGGAGACGTCGCATTTTATGTCAATGGTAAACTTTAATCGACATGAGGTTTATCGCTCTCAAATAAACAGAAAATGAGTTTCCAAAATTGTGCTGTAGTGTTCTGTCAACAATTTTAGATTTCTTCTAACATCTTTATAAAACTCCTCAAATTCCAAATTGATTGTTTGTCACGGTAGGCTCTTAACGTTGATAGTACTAAGGATACTTTGTTGCCATATCCAGCAATAATATGGACTGGGCGTGGTTCCATGCTGTAAGGTTAGAAAAATGCACCATTTGTTTCAGGAGTGTTACACCAGGTACTGGTTGATACTTTTGTAGCCATAGGCATCCTTTTGCAGAGGCAATTTCATAGTCTATGAAGTTTACTGAGACGTGATTATTGCTGGTTGAAAACTTTAACCCAATACCCGCCAAAGATGACTTGAAATATAGTCAGCTGAGGCAATTTTTGTTAGTCTCTAAGGAGACTTCAGATGATATGTCAATAGTAAGCTGAATTCGACATCGCGAAAAATGAGCTTCTTAAGTTGTTGTCTAGTGTTCTCTCTACAATTTTAGATTTTTTTTAACATCTTTAGAAATCTTGTCAAATTCCTTATTCATTGGTTGTCACGGAGACGTCGCATTTTATGTCAATGGTAAACTTTAATCGACATGAGGTTTATCGCTCTCAAATAAACAGAAAATGAGTTTCCAAAATTGTGCTGTAGTGTTCTGTCAACAATTTTAGATTTCTTCTAACATCTTTATAAAACTCCTCAAATTCCAAATTGATTGTTTGTCACGGTAGGCTCTTAACGTTGATAGTACTAAGGATACTTTGTTGCCATATCCAGCAATAACTCTCATAACATGGACTGGGCGTGGTTCCATGCTGTAAGGTTAGAGAAATGCACCATTTGTTTCAGGAGTGTTACACCAGGTACTGGTTGATACTTTTGTAGCCATAGGCATCCTTTTGCAGAGGCAATTTCATAGTCTATGAAGTTTACTGAGACGTGATTATTGCTGGTTGAAAACTTTAACCCAATACCCGCCAAAGATGACTTGAAATATAGTCAGCTGAGGCAATTTTTGTTAGTCTCTAAGGAGACTTCAGATGATATGTCAATAGTAAGCTGAATTCGACATCGCGAAAAATGAGCTTCTTAAGTTGTTGTCTAGTGTTCTCTCTACAATTTTAGATTTTTTTTAACATCTTTAGAAATCTTGTCCAATTCCTTATTCATTGGTTGTCACGGAGACGTCACATTTTATGTCAATGGTAAACTTTAATCGACATGAGGTTTATCGCTCTCAAATAAACAGAAAATGAGTTTCCAAAATTGTGCTGTAGTGTTCTGTCAACAATTTTAGATTTCTTCTAACATCTTTATAAAACTCCTCAAATTCCAAATTGATTGTTTGTCACGGTAGGCTCTTAACGTTGATAGTACTAAGGATACTTTGTTGCCATATCCAGCAATAATATGGACTGGGCGTGGTTCCATGCTGTAAGGTTAGAGAAATGCACCATTTGTTTCAGGAGTGTTACACCAGGTACTGGTTGATACTTTTGTAGCCATAGGCATCCTTTTGCAGAGGCAATTTCATAGTCTATGAAGTTTACTGAGACGTGATTATTGCTGGTTGAAAACTTTAACCCAATACCCGCCAAAGATGACTTGAAATATAGTCAGCTGAGGCAATTTTTGTTAGTCTCTAAGGAGACTTCAGATGATATGTCAATAGTAAGCTGAATTCGACATCGCGAAAAATGAGCTTCTTAAGTTGTTGTCTAGTGTTCTCTCTACAATTTTAGATTTGTTTTAACATCTTTAGAAATCTTGTCAAATTCCTTATTCATTGGTTGTCACGGAGACGTCGCATTTTATGTCAATGGTAAACTTTAATCGACATGAGGGGTATCGCTCTCAAATAAACAGAAAATGAGTTTCCAAAATTGTGCTGTAGTGTTCTGTCAACAATTTTAGATTTCTTCTAACATCTTTATAAAACTCCTCAAATTCCAAATTGATTGTTTGTCACGGTAGGCTCTTAACGTTGATAGTACTAAGGATACTTTGTTGCCATATCCAGCAATAACTCTCATAACATGGACTGGGCGTGGTTCCATGCTGTAAGGTTAGAGAAATGCACCATTTGTTTCAGGAGTGTTACACCAGGTACTGGTTGATACTTTTGTAGCCATAGGCATCCTTTTGCAGAGGCAATTTCATAGTCTATGAAGTTTACTGAGACGTGATTATTGCTGGTTGAAAACTTTAACCCAATACCCGCCAAAGATGACTTGAAATATAGTCAGCTGAGGCAATTTTTGTTAGTCTCTAAGGAGACTTCAGATGATATGTCAATAGTAAGCTGAATTCGACATCGCGAAAAATGAGCTTCTTAAGTTGTTGTCTAGTGTTCTCTCTACAATTTTAGATTTGTTTTAACATCTTTAGAAATCTTGTCAAATTCCTTATTCATTGGTTGTCACGGAGACGTCACATTTTATGTCAATGGTAAACTTTAATCGACATGAGGGGTATCGCTCTCAAATAAACAGAAAATGAGTTTCCAAAATTGTGCTGTAGTGTTCTGTCAACAATTTTAGATTTCTTCTAACATCTTTATAAAACTCCTCAAATTCCAAATTGATTGTTTGTCACGGTAGGCTCTTAACGTTGATAGTACTAAGGATACTTTGTTGCCATATCCAGCAATAACTCTCATAACATGGACTGGGCGTGGTTCCATGCTGTAAGGTTAGAGAAATGCACCATTTGTTTCAGGAGTGTTACACCAGGTACTGGTTGATACTTTTGTAGCCATAGGCATCCTTTTGCAGAGGCAATTTCATAGTCTATGAAGTTTACTGAGACGTGATTATTGCTGGTTGAAAACTTTAACCCAATACCCGCCAAAGATGACTTGAAATATAGTCAGCTGAGGCAATTTTTGTTAGTCTCTAAGGAGACTTCAGATGATATGTCAATAGTAAGCTGAATTCGACATCGCGAAAAATGAGATCTTAAGTTGTTGTCTAGTGTTCTCTCTACAATTTTAGATTTGTTTTAACATCTTTAGAAATCTTGTCAAATTCCAAATTGATTGTTTGTCACGGTAGGCTCTTAACGTTGATAGTACTAAGGATACTTTGTTGCCATATCCAGCAATAACTCTCATAACATGGACTGGGCGTGGTTCCATGCTGTAAGGTTAGAGAAATGCACCATTTGTTTCAGGAGTGTTACACCAGGTACTGGTTGATACTTTTGTAGCCATAGGCATCCTTTTGCAGAGGCAATTTCATAGTCTATGAAGTTTACTGAGACGTGATTATTGCTGGTTGAAAACTTTAACCCAATACCCGCCAAAGATGACTTGAAATATAGTCAGCTGAGGCAATTTTTGTTAGTCTCTAAGGAGACTTCAGATGATATGTCAATAGTAAGCTGAATTCGACATCGCGAAAAATGAGCTTCTTAAGTTGTTGTCTAGTGTTCTCTCTACAATTTTAGATTTGTTTTAACATCTTTAGAAATCTTGTCAAATTCCTTATTCATTGGTTGTCACGGAGACGTCACATTTTATGTCAATGGTAAACTTTAATCGACATGAGGGGTATCGCTCTCAAATAAACAGAAAATGAGTTTCCAAAATTGTGCTGTAGTGTTCTGTCAACAATTTTAGATTTCTTCTAACATCTTTATAAAACTCCTCAAATTCCAAATTGATTGTTTGTCACGGTAGGCTCTTAACGTTGATAGTACTAAGGATACTTTGTTGCCATATCCAGCAATAACTCTCATAACATGGACTGGGCGTGGTTCCATGCTGTAAGGTTAGAGAAATGCACCATTTGTTTCAGGAGTGTTACACCAGGTACTGGTTGATACTTTTGTAGCCATAGGCATCCTTTTGCAGAGGCAATTTCATAGTCTATGAAGTTTACTGAGACGTGATTATTGCTGGTTGAAAACTTTAACCCAATACCCGCCAAAGATGACTTGAAATATAGTCAGCTGAGGCAATTTTTGTTAGTCTCTAAGGAGACTTCAGATGATATGTCAATAGTAAGCTGAATTCGACATCGCGAAAAATGAGATCTTAAGTTGTTGTCTAGTGTTCTCTCTACAATTTTAGATTTGTTTTAACATCTTTAGAAATCTTGTCAAATTCCAAATTGATTGTTTGTCACGGTAGGCTCTTAACGTTGATAGTACTAAGGATACTTTGTTGCCATATCCAGCAATAACTCTCATAACATGGACTGGGCGTGGTTCCATGCTGTAAGGTTAGAGAAATGCACCATTTGTTTCAGGAGTGTTACACCAGGTACTGGTTGATACTTTTGTAGCCATAGGCATCCTTTTGCAGAGGCAATTTCATAGTCTATGAAGTTTACTGAGACGTGATTATTGCTGGTTGAAAACTTTAACCCAATACCCGCCAAAGATGACTTGAAATATAGTCAGCTGAGGCAATTTTTGTTAGTCTCTAAGGAGACTTCAGATGATATGTCAATAGTAAGCTGAATTCGACATCGCGAAAAATGAGCTTCTTAAGTTGTTGTCTAGTGTTCTCTCTACAATTTTAGATTTTTTTTAACATCTTTAGAAATCTTGTCAAATTCCTTATTCATTGGTTGTCACGGAGACGTCGCATTTTATGTCAATGGTAAACTTTAATCGACATGAGGTTTATCGCTCTCAAATAAACAGAAAATGAGTTTCCAAAATTGTGCTGTAGTGTTCTGTCAACAATTTTAGATTTCTTCTAACATCTTTATAAAACTCCTCAAATTCCAAATTGATTGTTTGTCACGGTAGGCTCTTAACGTTGATAGTACTAAGGATACTTTGTTGCCATATCCAGCAATAACTCTCATAACATGGACTGGGCGTGGTTCCATGCTGTAAGGTTAGAGAAATGCACCATTTGTTTCAGGAGTGTTACACCAGGTACTGGTTGATACTTTTGTAGCCATAGGCATCCTTTTGCAGAGGCAATTTCATAGTCTATGAAGTTTACTGAGACGTGATTATTGCTGGTTGAAAACTTTAACCCAATACCCGCCAAAGATGACTTGAAATATAGTCAGCTGAGGCAATTTTTGTTAGTCTCTAAGGAGACTTCAGATGATATGTCAATAGTAAGCTGAATTCGACATCACGAAAAATGAGATCTTAAGTTGTTGTCTAGTGTTCTCTCTACAATTTTAGATTTGTTTTAACATCTTTAGAAATCTTGTCAAATTCCAAATTGATTGTTTGTCACGGTAGGCTCTTAACGTTGATAGTACTAAGGATACTTTGTTGCCATATCCAGCAATAATATGGACTGGGCGTGGTTCCATGCTGTAAGGTTAGAAAAATGCACCATTTGTTTCAGGAGTGTTACACCAGGTACTGGTTGATACTTTTGTAGCCATAGGCATCCTTTTGCAGAGGCAATTTCATAGTCTATGAAGTTTACTGAGACGTGATTATTGCTGGTTGAAAACTTTAACCCAATGCCCGCCAAAGATGACTTGAAATATAGTCAGCTGAGGCAATTTTTGTTAGTCTCTAAGGAGACTTCAGATGATATGTCAATAGTAAGCTGAATTCGACATCGCGAAAAATGAGCTTCTTAAGTTGTTGTCTAGTGTTCTCTCTACAATTTTAGATTTTTTTAAACATCTTTAGAAATCTTGTCAAATTCCTTATTCATTGGTTGTCACGGAGACGTCGCATTTTATGTCAATGGTAAACTTTAATCGACATGAGGTTTATCGCTCTCAAATAAACAGAAAATGAGTTTCCAAAATTGTGCTGTAGTGTTCTGTCAACAATTTTAGATTTCTTCTAACATCTTTATAAAACTCCTCAAATTCCAAATTGATTGTTTGTCACGGTAGGCTCTTAACGTTGATAGTACTAAGGATACTTTGTTGCCATATCCAGCAATAACTCTCATAACATGGACTGGGCGTGGTTCCATGCTGTAAGGTTAGAGAAATGCACCATTTGTTTCAGGAGTGTTACACCAGGTACTGGTTGATACTTTTGTAGCCATAGGCATCCTTTTGCAGAGGCAATTTCATAGTCTATGAAGTTTACTGAGACGTGATTATTGCTGGTTGAAAACTTTAACCCAATACCCGCCAAAGATGACTTGAAATATAGTCAGCTGAGGCAATTTTTGTTAGTCTCTAAGGAGACTTCAGATGATATGTCAATAGTAAGCTGAATTCGACATCGCGAAAAATGAGATCTTAAGTCGTTGTCTAGTGTTCTCTCTACAATTTTAGATTTGTTTTAACATCTTTAGAAATCTTGTCAAATTCCAAATTGATTGTTTGTCACGGTAGGCTCTTAACGTTGATAGTACTAAGGATACTTTGTTGCCATATCCAGCAATAATATGGACTGGGCGTGGTTCCATGCTGTAAGGTTAGAAAAATGCACCATTTGTTTCAGGAGTGTTACACCAGGTACTGGTTGATACTTTTGTAGCCATAGGCATCCTTTTGCAGAGGCAATTTCATAGTCTATGAAGTTTACTGAGACGTGATTATTGCTGGTTGAAAACTTTAACCCAATACCCGCCAAAGATGACTTGAAATATAGTCAGCTGAGGCAATTTTTGTTAGTCTCTAAGGAGACTTCAGATGATATGTCAATAGTAAGCTGAATTCGACATCGCGAAAAATGAGCTTCTTAAGTTGTTGTCTAGTGTTCTCTCTACAATTTTAGATTTTTTTAAACATCTTTAGAAATCTTGTCAAATTCCTTATTCATTGGTTGTCACGGAGACGTCGCATTTTATGTCAATGGTAAACTTTAATCGACATGAGGTTTATCGCTCTCAAATAAACAGAAAATGAGTTTCCAAAATTGTGCTGTAGTGTTCTGTCAACAATTTTAGATTTCTTCTAACATCTTTATAAAACTCCTCAAATTCCAAATTGATTGTTTGTCACGGTAGGCTCTTAACGTTGATAGTACTAAGGATACTTTGTTGCCATATCCAGCAATAACTCTCATAACATGGACTGGGCGTGGTTCCATGCTGTAAGGTTAGAGAAATGCACCATTTGTTTCAGGAGTGTTACACCAGGTACTGGTTGATACTTTTGTAGCCATAGGCATCCTTTTGCAGAGGCAATTTCATAGTCTATGAAGTTTACTGAGACGTGATTATTGCTGGTTGAAAACTTTAACCCAATACCCGCCAAAGATGACTTGAAATATAGTCAGCTGAGGCAATTTTTGTTAGTCTCTAAGGAGACTTCAGATGATATGTCAATAGTAAGCTGAATTTGACATCGCGAAAAATGAGATCTTAAGTTGTTGTCTAGTGTTCTCTCTACAATTTTAGATTTGTTTTAACATCTTTAGAAATCTTGTCAAATTCCAAATTGATTGTTTGTCACGGTAGGCTCTTAACGTTGATAGTACTAAGGATACTTTGTTGCCATATCCAGCAATAATATGGACTGGGCGTGGTTCCATGCTGTAAGGTTAGAAAAATGCACCATTTGTTTCAGGAGTGTTACACCAGGTACTGGTTGATACTTTTGTAGCCATAGGCATCCTTTTGCAGAGGCAATTTCATAGTCTATGAAGTTTACTGAGACGTGATTATTGCTGGTTGAAAACTTTAACCCAATACCCGCCAAAGATGACTTGAAATATAGTCAGCTGAGGCAATTTTTGTTAGTCTCTAAGGAGACTTCAGATGATATGTCAATAGTAAGCTGAATTCGACATCGCGAAAAATGAGCTTCTTAAGTTGTTGTCTAGTGTTCTCTCTACAATTTTAGATTTTTTTAAACATCTTTAGAAATCTTGTCAAATTCCTTATTCATTGGTTGTCACGGAGACGTCGCATTCTATGTCAATGGTAAACTTTAATCGACATGAGGTTTATCGCTCTCAAATAAACAGAAAATGAGTTTCCAAAATTGTGCTGTAGTGTTCTGTCAACAATTTTAGATTTCTTCTAACATCTTTATAAAACTCCTCAAATTCCAAATTGATTGTTTGTCACGGTAGGCTCTTAACGTTGATAGTACTAAGGATACTTTGTTGCCATATCCAGCAATAACTCTCATAACATGGACTGGGCGTGGTTCCATGCTGTAAGGTTAGAGAAATGCACCATTTGTTTCAGGAGTGTTACACCAGGTACTGGTTGATACTTTTGTAGCCATAGGCATCCTTTTGCAGAGGCAATTTCATAGTCTATGAAGTTTACTGAGACGTGATTATTGCTGGTTGAAAACTTTAACCCAATACCCGCCAAAGATGACTTGAAATATAGTCAGCTGAGGCAATTTTTGTTAGTCTCTAAGGAGACTTCAGATGATATGTCAATAGTAAGCTGAATTCGACATCGCGAAAAATGAGATCTTAAGTTGTTGTCTAGTGTTCTCTCTACAATTTTAGATTTGTTTTAACATCTTTAGAAATCTTGTCAAATTCCAAATTGATTGTTTGTCACGGTAGGCTCTTAACGTTGATAGTACTAAGGATACTTTGTTGCCATATCCAGCAATAATATGGACTGGGCGTGGTTCCATGCTGTAAGGTTAGAAAAATGCACCATTTGTTTCAGGAGTGTTACACCAGGTACTGGTTGATACTTTTGTAGCCATAGGCATCCTTTTGCAGAGGCAATTTCATAGTCTATGAAGTTTACTGAGACGTGATTATTGCTGGTTGAAAACTTTAACCCAATACCCGCCAAAGATGACTTGAAATATAGTCAGCTGAGGCAATTTTTGTTAGTCTCTAAGGAGACTTCAGATGATATGTCAATAGTAAGCTGAATTCGACATCGCGAAAAATGAGCTTCTTAAGTTGTTGTCAGTGTTCTCTCTACAATTTTAGATTTTTTTAAACATCTTTAGAAATCTTGTCAAATTCCTTATTCATTGGTTGTCACGGAGACGTCGCATTTTATGTCAATGGTAAACTTTAATCGACATGAGGTTTATCGCTCTCAAATAAACAGAAAATGAGTTTCCAAAATTGTGCTGTAGTGTTCTGTCAACAATTTTAGATTTCTTCTAACATCTTTATAAAACTCCTCAAATTCCAAATTGATTGTTTGTCACGGTAGGCTCTTAACGTTGATAGTACTAAGGATACTTTGTTGCCATATCCAGCAATAACTCTCATAACATGGACTGGGCGTGGTTCCATGCTGTAAGGTTAGAGAAATGCACCATTTGTTTCAGGAGTGTTACACCAGGTACTGGTTGATACTTTTGTAGCCATAGGCATCCTTTTGCAGAGGCAATTTCATAGTCTATGAAGTTTACTGAGACGTGATTATTGCTGGTTGAAAACTTTAACCCAATACCCGCCAAAGATGACTTGAAATATAGTCAGCTGAGGCAATTTTTGTTAGTCTCTAAGGAGACTTCAGATGATATGTCAATAGTAAGCTGAATTCGACATCGCGAAAAATGAGATCTTAAGTTGTTGTCTAGTGTTCTCTCTACAATTTTAGATTTGTTTTAACATCTTTAGAAATCTTGTCAAATTCCAAATTGATTGTTTGTCACGGTAGGCTCTTAACGTTGATAGTACTAAGGATACTTTGTTGCCATATCCAGCAATAATATGGACTGGGCGTGGTTCCATGCTGTAAGGTTAGAAAAATGCACCATTTGTTTCAGGAGTGTTACACCAGGTACTGGTTGATACTTTTGTAGCCATAGGCATCCTTTTGCAGAGGCAATTTCATAGTCTATGAAGTTTACTGAGACGTGATTATTGCTGGTTGAAAACTTTAACCCAATACCCGCCAAAGATGACTTGAAATATAGTCAGCTGAGGCAATTTTTGTTAGTCTCTAAGGAGACTTCAGATGATATGTCAATAGTAAGCTGAATTCGACATCGCGAAAAATGAGCTTCTTAAGTTGTTGTCTAGTGTTCTCTCTACAATTTTAGATTTTTTTTAACATCTTTAGAAATCTTGTCAAATTCCTTATTCATTGGTTGTCACGGAGACGTCGCATTTTATGTCAATGGTAAACTTTAATCGACATGAGGTTTATCGCTCTCAAATAAACAGAAAATGAGTTTCCAAAATTGTGCTGTAGTGTTCTGTCAACAATTTTAGATTTCTTCTAACATCTTTATAAAACTCCTCAAATTCCAAATTGATTGTTTGTCACGGTAGGCTCTTAACGTTGATAGTACTAAGGATACTTTGTTGCCATATCCAGCAATAACTCTCATAACATGGACTGGGCGTGGTTCCATGCTGTAAGGTTAGAGAAATGCACCATTTGTTTCAGGAGTGTTACACCAGGTACTGGTTGATACTTTTGTAGCCATAGGCATCCTTTTGCAGAGGCAATTTCATAGTCTATGAAGTTTACTGAGACGTGATTATTGCTGGTTGAAAACTTTAACCCAATACCCGCCAAAGATGACTTGAAATATAGTCAGCTGAGGCAATTTTTGTTAGTCTCTAAGGAGACTTCAGATGATATGTCAATAGTAAGCTGAATTCGACATCGCGGAAAATGAGCTTCTTAAGTTGTTGTCTAGTGTTCTCTCTACAATTTTAGATTTTTTTAACATCTTTAGAAATCTTGTCAAATTCCTTATTCATTGGTTGTCACGGAGACGTCGCATTTTATGTCAATGGTAAACTTTAATCGACATGAGGTTTATCGCTCTCAAATAAACAGAAAATGAGTTTCCAAAATTGTGCTGTAGTGTTCTGTCAACAATTTTAGATTTCTTCTAACATCTTTATAAAACTCCTCAAATTCCAAATTGATTGTTTGTCACGGTAGGCTCTTAACGTTGATAGTACTAAGGATACTTTGTTGCCATATCCAGCAATAACTCTCATAACATGGACTGGGCGTGGTTCCATGCTGTAAGGTTAGAGAAATGCACCATTTGTTTCAGGAGTGTTACACCAGGTACTGGTTGATACTTTTGTAGCCATAGGCATCCTTTTGCAGAGGCAATTTCATAGTCTATGAAGTTTACTGAGACGTGATTATTGCTGGTTGAAAACTTTAACCCAATACCCGCCAAAGATGACTTGAAATATAGTCAGCTGAGGCAATTTTTGTTAGTCTCTAAGGAGACTTCAGATGATATGTCAATAGTAAGCTGAATTCGACATCGCGGAAAATGAGCTTCTTAAGTTGTTGTCTAGTGTTCTCTCTACAATTTTAGATTTTTTTTAACATCTTTAGAAATCTTGTCAAATTCCTTATTCATTGGTTGTCACGGAGACGTCGCATTTTATGTCAATGGTAAACTTTAATCGACATGAGGTTTATCGCTCTCAAATAAACAGAAAATGAGTTTCCAAAATTGTGCTGTAGTGTTCTGTCAACAATTTTAGATTTCTTCTAACATCTTTAGAAAACTCTTCAAATTCCAAATTGATTGTTTGTCACGGTAGGCTCTTAACGTTGATAGTACTAAGGATACTTTGTTGCCATATCCAGCAATAACTCTCATAACATGGACTGGGCGTGGTTCCATGCTGTAAGGTTAGAGAAATGCACCATTTGTTTCAGGAGTGTTACACCAGGTACTGGTTGATACTTTTGTAGCCATAGGCATCCTTTTGCAGAGGCAATTTCATAGTCTATGAAGTTTACTGAGACGTGATTATTGCTGGTTGAAAACTTTAACCCAATACCCGCCAAAGATGACTTGAAATATAGTCAGCTGAGGCAATTTTTGTTAGTCTCTAAGGAGACTTCAGATGATATGTCAATAGTAAGCTGAATTCGACATCGCGAAAAATGAGCTTCTTAAGTTGTTGTCTAGTGTTCTCTCTACAATTTTAGATTTGTTTTAACATCTTTAGAAATCTTGTCAAATTCCAAATTGATTGTTTGTCACGGTAGGCTCTTAACGTTGATAGTACTAAGGATACTTTGTTGCCATATCCAGCAATAATATGGACTGGGCGTGGTTCCATGCTGTAAGGTTAGAAAAATGCACCATTTGTTTCAGGAGTGTTACACCAGGTACTGGTTGATACTTTTGTAGCCATAGGCATCCTTTTGCAGAGGCAATTTCATAGTCTATGAAGTTTACTGAGACGTGATTATTGCTGGTTGAAAACTTTAACCCAATACCCGCCAAAGATGACTTGAAATATAGTCAGCTGAGGCAATTTTTGTTAGTCTATAAGAAGACTTCAGATGATATGTCAATAGTAAGCTGAATTCGACATCGCGAAAAATGAGCTTCTTAAGTTGTTGTCTAGTGTTCTCTCTACAATTTTAGATTTGTTTTAACATCTTTAGAAATCTTGTCAAATTCCAAATTGATTGTTTGTCACGGTAGGCTCTTAACGTTGATAGTACTAAGGATACTTTGTTGCCATATCCAGCAATAATATGGACTGGGCGTGGTTCCATGCTGTAAGGTTAGAAAAATGCACCATTTGTTTCAGGAGTGTTACACCAGGTACTGGTTGATACTTTTGTAGCCATAGGCATCCTTTTGCAGAGGCAATTTCATAGTCTATGAAGTTTACTGAGACGTGATTATTGCTGGTTGAAAACTTTAACCCAATACCCGCCAAAGATGACTTGAAATATAGTCAGCTGAGGCAATTTTTGTTAGTCTCTAAGGAGACTTCAGATGATATGTCAATAGTAAGCTGAATTCGACATCGCGAAAAATGAGCTTCTTAAGTTGTTGTCAGTGTTCTCTCTACAATTTTAGATTTTTTTAAACATCTTTAGAAATCTTGTCAAATTCCTTATTCATTGGTTGTCACGGAGACGTCGCATTTTATGTCAATGGTAAACTTTAATCGACATGAGGTTTATCGCTCTCAAATAAACAGAAAATGAGTTTCCAAAATTGTGCTGTAGTGTTCTGTCAACAATTTTAGATTTCTTCTAACATCTTTATAAAACTCCTCAAATTCCAAATTGATTGTTTGTCACGGTAGGCTCTTAACGTTGATAGTACTAAGGATACTTTGTTGCCATATCCAGCAATAACTCTCATAACATGGACTGGGCGTGGTTCCATGCTGTAAGGTTAGAGAAATGCACCATTTGTTTCAGGAGTGTTACACCAGGTACTGGTTGATACTTTTGTAGCCATAGGCATCCTTTTGCAGAGGCAATTTCATAGTCTATGAAGTTTACTGAGACGTGATTATTGCTGGTTGAAAACTTTAACCCAATACCCGCCAAAGATGACTTGAAATATAGTCAGCTGAGGCAATTTTTGTTAGTCTCTAAGGAGACTTCAGATGATATGTCAATAGTAAGCTGAATTCGACATCGCGAAAAATGAGATCTTAAGTTGTTGTCTAGTGTTCTCTCTACAATTTTAGATTTGTTTTAACATCTTTAGAAATCTTGTCAAATTCCAAATTGATTGTTTGTCACGGTAGGCTCTTAACGTTGATAGTACTAAGGATACTTTGTTGCCATATCCAGCAATAATATGGACTGGGCGTGGTTCCATGCTGTAAGGTTAGAAAAATGCACCATTTGTTTCAGGAGTGTTACACCAGGTACTGGTTGATACTTTTGTAGCCATAGGCATCCTTTTGCAGAGGCAATTTCATAGTCTATGAAGTTTACTGAGACGTGATTATTGCTGGTTGAAAACTTTAACCCAATACCCGCCAAAGATGACTTGAAATATAGTCAGCTGAGGCAATTTTTGTTAGTCTCTAAGGAGACTTCAGATGATATGTCAATAGTAAGCTGAATTCGACATCGCGAAAAATGAGCTTCTTAAGTTGTTGTCTAGTGTTCTCTCTACAATTTTAGATTTTTTTTAACATCTTTAGAAATCTTGTCAAATTCCTTATTCATTGGTTGTCACGGAGACGTCGCATTTTATGTCAATGGTAAACTTTAATCGACATGAGGTTTATCGCTCTCAAATAAACAGAAAATGAGTTTCCAAAATTGTGCTGTAGTGTTCTGTCAACAATTTTAGATTTCTTCTAACATCTTTATAAAACTCCTCAAATTCCAAATTGATTGTTTGTCACGGTAGGCTCTTAACGTTGATAGTACTAAGGATACTTTGTTGCCATATCCAGCAATAACTCTCATAACATGGACTGGGCGTGGTTCCATGCTGTAAGGTTAGAGAAATGCACCATTTGTTTCAGGAGTGTTACACCAGGTACTGGTTGATACTTTTGTAGCCATAGGCATCCTTTTGCAGAGGCAATTTCATAGTCTATGAAGTTTACTGAGACGTGATTATTGCTGGTTGAAAACTTTAACCCAATACCCGCCAAAGATGACTTGAAATATAGTCAGCTGAGGCAATTTTTGTTAGTCTCTAAGGAGACTTCAGATGATATGTCAATAGTAAGCTGAATTCGACATCGCGGAAAATGAGCTTCTTAAGTTGTTGTCTAGTGTTCTCTCTACAATTTTAGATTTTTTTAACATCTTTAGAAATCTTGTCAAATTCCTTATTCATTGGTTGTCACGGAGACGTCGCATTTTATGTCAATGGTAAACTTTAATCGACATGAGGTTTATCGCTCTCAAATAAACAGAAAATGAGTTTCCAAAATTGTGCTGTAGTGTTCTGTCAACAATTTTAGATTTCTTCTAACATCTTTATAAAACTCCTCAAATTCCAAATTGATTGTTTGTCACGGTAGGCTCTTAACGTTGATAGTACTAAGGATACTTTGTTGCCATATCCAGCAATAACTCTCATAACATGGACTGGGCGTGGTTCCATGCTGTAAGGTTAGAGAAATGCACCATTTGTTTCAGGAGTGTTACACCAGGTACTGGTTGATACTTTTGTAGCCATAGGCATCCTTTTGCAGAGGCAATTTCATAGTCTATGAAGTTTACTGAGACGTGATTATTGCTGGTTGAAAACTTTAACCCAATACCCGCCAAAGATGACTTGAAATATAGTCAGCTGAGGCAATTTTTGTTAGTCTCTAAGGAGACTTCAGATGATATGTCAATAGTAAGCTGAATTCGACATCGCGGAAAATGAGCTTCTTAAGTTGTTGTCTAGTGTTCTCTCTACAATTTTAGATTTTTTTTAACATCTTTAGAAATCTTGTCAAATTCCTTATTCATTGGTTGTCACGGAGACGTCGCATTTTATGTCAATGGTAAACTTTAATCGACATGAGGTTTATCGCTCTCAAATAAACAGAAAATGAGTTTCCAAAATTGTGCTGTAGTGTTCTGTCAACAATTTTAGATTTCTTCTAACATCTTTAGAAAACTCTTCAAATTCCAAATTGATTGTTTGTCACGGTAGGCTCTTAACGTTGATAGTACTAAGGATACTTTGTTGCCATATCCAGCAATAACTCTCATAACATGGACTGGGCGTGGTTCCATGCTGTAAGGTTAGAGAAATGCACCATTTGTTTCAGGAGTGTTACACCAGGTACTGGTTGATACTTTTGTAGCCATAGGCATCCTTTTGCAGAGGCAATTTCATAGTCTATGAAGTTTACTGAGACGTGATTATTGCTGGTTGAAAACTTTAACCCAATACCCGCCAAAGATGACTTGAAATATAGTCAGCTGAGGCAATTTTTGTTAGTCTCTAAGGAGACTTCAGATGATATGTCAATAGTAAGCTGAATTCGACATCGCGAAAAATGAGCTTCTTAAGTTGTTGTCTAGTGTTCTCTCTACAATTTTAGATTTGTTTTAACATCTTTAGAAATCTTGTCAAATTCCAAATTGATTGTTTGTCACGGTAGGCTCTTAACGTTGATAGTACTAAGGATACTTTGTTGCCATATCCAGCAATAATATGGACTGGGCGTGGTTCCATGCTGTAAGGTTAGAAAAATGCACCATTTGTTTCAGGAGTGTTACACCAGGTACTGGTTGATACTTTTGTAGCCATAGGCATCCTTTTGCAGAGGCAATTTCATAGTCTATGAAGTTTACTGAGACGTGATTATTGCTGGTTGAAAACTTTAACCCAATACCCGCCAAAGATGACTTGAAATATAGTCAGCTGAGGCAATTTTTGTTAGTCTATAAGAAGACTTCAGATGATATGTCAATAGTAAGCTGAATTCGACATCGCGAAAAATGAGCTTCTTAAGTTGTTGTCTAGTGTTCTCTCTACAATTTTAGATTTTTTTAAACATCTTTAGAAATCTTGTCAAATTCCTTATTCATTGGTTGTCACGGAGACGTCGCATTTTATGTCAATGGTAAACTTTAATCGACATGAGGTTTATCGCTCTCAAATAAACAGAAAATGAGTTTCCAAAATTGTGCTGTAGTGTTCTGTCAACAATTTTAGATTTCTTCTAACATCTTTATAAAACTCCTCAAATTCCAAATTGATTGTTTGTCACGGTAGGCTCTTAACGTTGATAGTACTAAGGATACTTTGTTGCCATATCCAGCAATAATATGGACTGGGCGTGGTTCCATGCTGTAAGGTTAGAAAAATGCACCATTTGTTTCAGGAGTGTTACACCAGGTACTGGTTGATACTTTTGTAGCCATAGGCATCCTTTTGCAGAGGCAATTTCATAGTCTATGAAGTTTACTGAGACGTGATTATTGCTGGTTGAAAACTTTAACCCAATACCCGCCAAAGATGACTTGAAATATAGTCAGCTGAGGCAATTTTTGTTAGTCTCTAAGGAGACTTCAGATGATATGTCAATAGTAAGCTGAATTCGACATCGCGAAAAATGAGCTTCTTAAGTTGTTGTCTAGTGTTCTCTCTACAATTTTAGATTTTTTTAAACATCTTTAGAAATCTTGTCAAATTCCTTATTCATTGGTTGTCACGGAGACGTCGCATTTTATGTCAATGGTAAACTTTAATCGACATGAGGTTTATCGCTCTCAAATAAACAGAAAATGAGTTTCCAAAATTGTGCTGTAGTGTTCTGTCAACAATTTTAGATTTCTTCTAACATCTTTATAAAACTCCTCAAATTCCAAATTGATTGTTTGTCACGGTAGGCTCTTAACGTTGATAGTACTAAGGATACTTTGTTGCCATATCCAGCAATAACTCTCATAACATGGACTGGGCGTGGTTCCATGCTGTAAGGTTAGAGAAATGCACCATTTGTTTCAGGAGTGTTACACCAGGTACTGGTTGATACTTTTGTAGCCATAGGCATCCTTTTGCAGAGGCAATTTCATAGTCTATGAAGTTTACTGAGACGTGATTATTGCTGGTTGAAAACTTTAACCCAATACCCGCCAAAGATGACTTGAAATATAGTCAGCTGAGGCAATTTTTGTTAGTCTCTAAGGAGACTTCAGATGATATGTCAATAGTAAGCTGAATTCGACATCGCGAAAAATGAGATCTTAAGTTGTTGTCTAGTGTTCTCTCTACAATTTTAGATTTGTTTTAACATCTTTAGAAATCTTGTCAAATTCCTTATTCATTGGTTGTCACGGAGACGTCACATTTGATGTCAATGGTAAACTTTAATCGACATGAGGTTTATCGCTCTCAAATAAACAGAAAATGAGTTTCCAAAATTGTGCTGTAGTGTTCTGTCAACAATTTTAGATTTCTTCTAACATCTTTATAAAACTCCTCAAATTCCAAATTGATTGTTTGTCACGGTAGGCTCTTAACGTTGATAGTACTAAGGATACTTTGTTGCCATATCCAGCAATAACTCTCATAACATGGACTGGGCGTGGTTCCATGCTGTAAGGTTAGAGAAATGCACCATTTGTTTCAGGAGTGTTACACCAGGTACTGGTTGATACTTTTGTAGCCATAGGCATCCTTTTGCAGAGGCAATTTCATAGTCTATGAAGTTTACTGAGACGTGATTATTGCTGGTTGAAAACTTTAACCCAATACCCGCCAAAGATGACTTGAAATATAGTCAGCTGAGGCAATTTTTGTTAGTCTCTAAGGAGACTTCAGATGATATGTCAATAGTAAGCTGAATTCGACATCGCGAAAAATGAGCTTCTTAAGTTGTTGTCTAGTGTTCTCTCTACAATTTTAGATTTTTTTTAACATCTTTAGAAATCTTGTCAAATTCCTTATTCATTGGTTGTCACGGAGACGTCGCATTTTATGTCAATGGTAAACTTTAATCGACATGAGGTTTATCGCTCTCAAATAAACAGAAAATGAGTTTCCAAAATTGTGCTGTAGTGTTCTGTCAACAATTTTAGATTTCTTCTAACATCTTTATAAAACTCCTCAAATTCCAAATTGATTGTTTGTCACGGTAGGCTCTTAACGTTGATAGTACTAAGGATACTTTGTTGCCATATCCAGCAATAACTCTCATAACATGGACTGGGCGTGGTTCCATGCTGTAAGGTTAGAAAAATGCACCATTTGTTTCAGGAGTGTTACACCAGGTACTGGTTGATACTTTTGTAGCCATAGGCATCCTTTTGCAGAGGCAATTTCATAGTCTATGAAGTTTACTGAGACGTGATTATTGCTGGTTGAAAACTTTAACCCAATACCCGCCAAAGATGACTTGAAATATAGTCAGCTGAGGCAATTTTTGTTAGTCTCTAAGGAGACTTCAGATGATATGTCAATAGTAAGCTGAATTCGACATCGCGGAAAATGAGCTTCTTAAGTTGTTGTCTAGTGTTCTCTCTACAATTTTAGATTTTTTTAACATCTTTAGAAATCTTGTCAAATTCCTTATTCATTGGTTGTCACGGAGACGTCGCATTTTATGTCAATGGTAAACTTTAATCGACATGAGGTTTATCGCTCTCAAATAAACAGAAAATGAGTTTCCAAAATTGTGCTGTAGTGTTCTGTCAACAATTTTAGATTTCTTCTAACATCTTTATAAAACTCCTCAAATTCCAAATTGATTGTTTGTCACGGTAGGCTCTTAACGTTGATAGTACTAAGGATACTTTGTTGCCATATCCAGCAATAACTCTCATAACATGGACTGGGCGTGGTTCCATGCTGTAAGGTTAGAGAAATGCACCATTTGTTTCAGGAGTGTTACACCAGGTACTGGTTGATACTTTTGTAGCCATAGGCATCCTTTTGCAGAGGCAATTTCATAGTCTATGAAGTTTACTGAGACGTGATTATTGCTGGTTGAAAACTTTAACCCAATACCCGCCAAAGATGACTTGAAATATAGTCAGCTGAGGCAATTTTTGTTAGTCTCTAAGGAGACTTCAGATGATATGTCAATAGTAAGCTGAATTCGACATCGCGAAAAATGAGCTTCTTAAGTTGTTGTCTAGTGTTCTCTCTACAATTTTAGATTTGTTTTAACATCTTTAGAAATCTTGTCAAATTCCAAATTGATTGTTTGTCACGGTAGGCTCTTAACGTTGATAGTACTAAGGATACTTTGTTGCCATATCCAGCAATAATATGGACTGGGCGTGGTTCCATGCTGTAAGGTTAGAAAAATGCACCATTTGTTTCAGGAGTGTTACACCAGGTACTGGTTGATACTTTTGTAGCCATAGGCATCCTTTTGCAGAGGCAATTTCATAGTCTATGAAGTTTACTGAGACGTGATTATTGCTGGTTGAAAACTTTAACCCAATACCCGCCAAAGATGACTTGAAATATAGTCAGCTGAGGCAATTTTTGTTAGTCTATAAGAAGACTTCAGATGATATGTCAATAGTAAGCTGAATTCGACATCGCGAAAAATGAGCTTCTTAAGTTGTTGTCTAGTGTTCTCTCTACAATTTTAGATTTTTTTAAACATCTTTAGAAATCTTGTCAAATTCCTTATTCATTGGTTGTCACGGAGACGTCGCATTTTATGTCAATGGTAAACTTTAATCGACATGAGGTTTATCGCTCTCAAATAAACAGAAAATGAGTTTCCAAAATTGTGCTGTAGTGTTCTGTCAACAATTTTAGATTTCTTCTAACATCTTTATAAAACTCCTCAAATTCCAAATTGATTGTTTGTCACGGTAGGCTCTTAACGTTGATAGTACTAAGGATACTTTGTTGCCATATCCAGCAATAATATGGACTGGGCGTGGTTCCATGCTGTAAGGTTAGAAAAATGCACCATTTGTTTCAGGAGTGTTACACCAGGTACTGGTTGATACTTTTGTAGCCATAGGCATCCTTTTGCAGAGGCAATTTCATAGTCTATGAAGTTTACTGAGACGTGATTATTGCTGGTTGAAAACTTTAACCCAATACCCGCCAAAGATGACTTGAAATATAGTCAGCTGAGGCAATTTTTGTTAGTCTCTAAGGAGACTTCAGATGATATGTCAATAGTAAGCTGAATTCGACATCGCGAAAAATGAGCTTCTTAAGTTGTTGTCTAGTGTTCTCTCTACAATTTTAGATTTTTTTAAACATCTTTAGAAATCTTGTCAAATTCCTTATTCATTGGTTGTCACGGAGACGTCGCATTTTATGTCAATGGTAAACTTTAATCGACATGAGGTTTATCGCTCTCAAATAAACAGAAAATGAGTTTCCAAAATTGTGCTGTAGTGTTCTGTCAACAATTTTAGATTTCTTCTAACATCTTTATAAAACTCCTCAAATTCCAAATTGATTGTTTGTCACGGTAGGCTCTTAACGTTGATAGTACTAAGGATACTTTGTTGCCATATCCAGCAATAACTCTCATAACATGGACTGGGCGTGGTTCCATGCTGTAAGGTTAGAGAAATGCACCATTTGTTTCAGGAGTGTTACACCAGGTACTGGTTGATACTTTTGTAGCCATAGGCATCCTTTTGCAGAGGCAATTTCATAGTCTATGAAGTTTACTGAGACGTGATTATTGCTGGTTGAAAACTTTAACCCAATACCCGCCAAAGATGACTTGAAATATAGTCAGCTGAGGCAATTTTTGTTAGTCTCTAAGGAGACTTCAGATGATATGTCAATAGTAAGCTGAATTCGACATCGCGAAAAATGAGATCTTAAGTTGTTGTCTAGTGTTCTCTCTACAATTTTAGATTTGTTTTAACATCTTTAGAAATCTTGTCAAATTCCTTATTCATTGGTTGTCACGGAGACGTCGCATTTTATGTCAATGGTAAACTTTAATCGACATGAGGTTTATCGCTCTCAAATAAACAGAAAATGAGTTTCCAAAATTGTGCTGTAGTGTTCTGTCAACAATTTTAGATTTCTTCTAACATCTTTATAAAACTCCTCAAATTCCAAATTGATTGTTTGTCACGGTAGGCTCTTAACGTTGATAGTACTAAGGATACTTTGTTGCCATATCCAGCAATAACTCTCATAACATGGACTGGGCGTGGTTCCATGCTGTAAGGTTAGAAAAATGCACCATTTGTTTCAGGAGTGTTACACCAGGTACTGGTTGATACTTTTGTAGCCATAGGCATCCTTTTGCAGAGGCAATTTCATAGTCTATGAAGTTTACTGAGACGTGATTATTGCTGGTTGAAAACTTTAACCCAATACCCGCCAAAGATGACTTGAAATATAGTCAGCTGAGGCAATTTTTGTTAGTCTCTAAGGAGACTTCAGATGATATGTCAATAGTAAGCTGAATTCGACATCGCGGAAAATGAGCTTCTTAAGTTGTTGTCTAGTGTTCTCTCTACAATTTTAGATTTTTTTAACATCTTTAGAAATCTTGTCAAATTCCTTATTCATTGGTTGTCACGGAGACGTCGCATTTTATGTCAATGGTAAACTTTAATCGACATGAGGTTTATCGCTCTCAAATAAACAGAAAATGAGTTTCCAAAATTGTGCTGTAGTGTTCTGTCAACAATTTTAGATTTCTTCTAACATCTTTATAAAACTCCTCAAATTCCAAATTGATTGTTTGTCACGGTAGGCTCTTAACGTTGATAGTACTAAGGATACTTTGTTGCCATATCCAGCAATAACTCTCATAACATGGACTGGGCGTGGTTCCATGCTGTAAGGTTAGAGAAATGCACCATTTGTTTCAGGAGTGTTACACCAGGTACTGGTTGATACTTTTGTAGCCATAGGCATCCTTTTGCAGAGGCAATTTCATAGTCTATGAAGTTTACTGAGACGTGATTATTGCTGGTTGAAAACTTTAACCCAATACCCGCCAAAGATGACTTGAAATATAGTCAGCTGAGGCAATTTTTGTTAGTCTCTAAGGAGACTTCAGATGATATGTCAATAGTAAGCTGAATTCGACATCGCGGAAAATGAGCTTCTTAAGTTGTTGTCTAGTGTTCTCTCTACAATTTTAGATTTTTTTTAACATCTTTAGAAATCTTGTCAAATTCCTTATTCATTGGTTGTCACGGAGACGTCGCATTTTATGTCAATGGTAAACTTTAATCGACATGAGGTTTATCGCTCTCAAATAAACAGAAAATGAGTTTCCAAAATTGTGCTGTAGTGTTCTGTCAACAATTTTAGATTTCTTCTAACATCTTTAGAAAACTCTTCAAATTCCAAATTGATTGTTTGTCACGGTAGGCTCTTAACGTTGATAGTACTAAGGATACTTTGTTGCCATATCCAGCAATAACTCTCATAACATGGACTGGGCGTGGTTCCATGCTGTAAGGTTAGAGAAATGCACCATTTGTTTCAGGAGTGTTACACCAGGTACTGGTTGATACTTTTGTAGCCATAGGCATCCTTTTGCAGAGGCAATTTCATAGTCTATGAAGTTTACTGAGACGTGATTATTGCTGGTTGAAAACTTTAACCCAATACCCGCCAAAGATGACTTGAAATATAGTCAGCTGAGGCAATTTTTGTTAGTCTCTAAGGAGACTTCAGATGATATGTCAATAGTAAGCTGAATTCGACATCGCGAAAAATGAGCTTCTTAAGTTGTTGTCTAGTGTTCTCTCTACAATTTTAGATTTGTTTTAACATCTTTAGAAATCTTGTCAAATTCCAAATTGATTGTTTGTCACGGTAGGCTCTTAACGTTGATAGTACTAAGGATACTTTGTTGCCATATCCAGCAATAATATGGACTGGGCGTGGTTCCATGCTGTAAGGTTAGAAAAATGCACCATTTGTTTCAGGAGTGTTACACCAGGTACTGGTTGATACTTTTGTAGCCATAGGCATCCTTTTGCAGAGGCAATTTCATAGTCTATGAAGTTTACTGAGACGTGATTATTGCTGGTTGAAAACTTTAACCCAATACCCGCCAAAGATGACTTGAAATATAGTCAGCTGAGGCAATTTTTGTTAGTCTATAAGAAGACTTCAGATGATATGTCAATAGTAAGCTGAATTCGACATCGCGAAAAATGAGCTTCTTAAGTTGTTGTCTAGTGTTCTCTCTACAATTTTAGATTTTTTTAAACATCTTTAGAAATCTTGTCAAATTCCTTATTCATTGGTTGTCACGGAGACGTCGCATTTTATGTCAATGGTAAACTTTAATCGACATGAGGTTTATCGCTCTCAAATAAACAGAAAATGAGTTTCCAAAATTGTGCTGTAGTGTTCTGTCAACAATTTTAGATTTCTTCTAACATCTTTATAAAACTCCTCAAATTCCAAATTGATTGTTTGTCACGGTAGGCTCTTAACGTTGATAGTACTAAGGATACTTTGTTGCCATATCCAGCAATAATATGGACTGGGCGTGGTTCCATGCTGTAAGGTTAGAAAAATGCACCATTTGTTTCAGGAGTGTTACACCAGGTACTGGTTGATACTTTTGTAGCCATAGGCATCCTTTTGCAGAGGCAATTTCATAGTCTATGAAGTTTACTGAGACGTGATTATTGCTGGTTGAAAACTTTAACCCAATACCCGCCAAAGATGACTTGAAATATAGTCAGCTGAGGCAATTTTTGTTAGTCTCTAAGGAGACTTCAGATGATATGTCAATAGTAAGCTGAATTCGACATCGCGGAAAATGAGCTTCTTAAGTTGTTGTCTAGTGTTCTCTCTACAATTTTAGATTTTTTTAA
Organism: Gasterosteus aculeatus; assembly: GCF_964276395.1. Lineage (NCBI taxonomy): Eukaryota > Metazoa > Chordata > Actinopteri > Perciformes > Gasterosteidae > Gasterosteus > Gasterosteus aculeatus. Next base: position 543,260 of record NC_135700.1, read on the forward strand.
ACATCTTTAGAAATCTTGTCAAATTCCTTATTCATTGGTTGTCACGGAGACGTCGCATTTTATGTCAATGGTAAACTTTAATCGACATGAGGTTTATCGCTCTCAAATAAACAGAAAATGAGTTTCCAAAATTGTGCTGTAGTGTTCTGTCAACAATTTTAGATTTCTTCTAACATCTTTATAAAACTCCTCAAATTCCAAATTGATTGTTTGTCACGGTAGGCTCTTAACGTTGATAGTACTAAGGATACTTTGTTGCCATATCCAGCAATAACTCTCATAACATGGACTGGGCGTGGTTCCATGCTGTAAGGTTAGAGAAATGCACCATTTGTTTCAGGAGTGTTACACCAGGTACTGGTTGATACTTTTGTAGCCATAGGCATCCTTTTGCAGAGGCAATTTCATAGTCTATGAAGTTTACTGAGACGTGATTATTGCTGGTTGAAAACTTTAACCCAATACCCGCCAAAGATGACTTGAAATATAGTCAGCTGAGGCAATTTTTGTTAGTCTCTAAGGAGACTTCAGATGATATGTCAATAGTAAGCTGAATTCGACATCGCGAAAAATGAGATCTTAAGTTGTTGTCTAGTGTTCTCTCTACAATTTTAGATTTGTTTTAACATCTTTAGAAATCTTGTCAAATTCCTTATTCATTGGTTGTCACGGAGACGTCGCATTTTATGTCAATGGTAAACTTTAATCGACATGAGGTTTATCGCTCTCAAATAAACAGAAAATGAGTTTCCAAAATTGTGCTGTAGTGTTCTGTCAACAATTTTAGATTTCTTCTAACATCTTTATAAAACTCCTCAAATTCCAAATTGATTGTTTGTCACGGTAGGCTCTTAACGTTGATAATACTAAGGATACTTTGTTGCCATATCCAGCAATAACTCTCATAACATGGACTGGGCGTGGTTCCATGCTGTAAGGTTAGAGAAATGCACCATTTGTTTCAGGAGTGTTACACCAGGTACTGGTTGATACTTTTGTAGCCATAGGCATCCTTTTGCAGAGGCAATTTCATAGTCTATGAAGTTTACTGAGACGTGATTATTGCTGGTTGAAAACTTTAACCCAATACCCGCCAAAGATGACTTGAAATATAGTCAGCTGAGGCAATTTTTGTTAGTCTCTAAGGAGACTTCAGATGATATGTCAATAGTAAGCTGAATTCGACATCGCGGAAAATGAGCTTCTTAAGTTGTTGTCTAGTGTTCTCTCTACAATTTTAGATTTGTTTTAACATCTTTAGAAATCTTGTCAAATTCCTTATTCATTGGTTGTCACGGAGACGTCACATTTTATGTCAATGGTAAACTTTAATCGACATGAGGTTTATCGCTCTCAAATAAACAGAAAATGAGTTTCCAAAATTGTGCTGTAGTGTTCTGTCAACAATTTTAGATTTCTTCTAACATCTTTATAAAACTCCTCAAATTCCAAATTGATTGTTTGTCACGGTAGGCTCTTAACGTTGATAGTACTAAGGATACTTTGTTGCCACATCCAGCAATAACTCTCATAACATGGACTGGGCGTGGTTCCATGCTGTAAGGTTAGAGAAATGCACCATTTGTTTCAGGAGTGTTACACCAGGTACTGGTTGATACTTTTGTAGCCATAGGCATCCTTTTGCAGAGGCAATTTCATAGTCTATGAAGTTTACTGAGACGTGATTATTGCTGGTTGAAAACTTTAACCCAATACCCGCCAAAGATGACTTGAAATATAGTCAGCTGAGGCAATTTTTGTTAGTCTCTAAGGAGACTTCAGATGATATGTCAATAGTAAGCTGAATTCGACATCGCGAAAAATGAGATCTTAAGTTGTTGTCTAGTGTTCTCTCTACAATTTTAGATTTGTTTTAACATCTTTAGAAATCTTGTCAAATTCCTTATTCATTGGTTGTCACGGAGACGTCACATTTTATGTCAATGGTAAACTTTAATCGACATGAGGTTTATCGCTCTCAAATAAACAGAAAATGAGTTTCCAAAATTGTGCTGTAGTGTTCTGTCAACAATTTTAGATTTCTTCTAACATCTTTAGAAAACTCTTCAAATTCCAAATTGATTGTTTGTCACGGTAGGCTCTTAACGTTGATAGTACTAAGGATACTTTGTTGCCATATCCAGCAATAATATGGACTGGGCGTGGTTCCATGCTGTAAGGTTAGAAAAATGCACCATTTGTTTCAGGAGTGTTACACCAGGTACTGGTTGATACTTTTGTAGCCATAGGCATCCTTTTGCAGAGGCAATTTCATAGTCTATGAAGTTTACTGAGACGTGATTATTGCTGGTTGAAAACTTTAACCCAATACCCGCCAAAGATGACTTGAAATATAGTCAGCTGAGGCAATTTTTGTTAGTCTCTAAGGAGACTTCAGATGATATGTCAATAGTAAGCTGAATTCGACATCGTGAAAAATGAGCTTCTTAAGTTGTTGTCTAGTGTTCTCTCTACAATTTTAGATTTTTTTTAACATCTTTAGAAATCTTGTCAAATTCCTTATTCATTGGTTGTCACGGAGACGTCGCATTTTATGTCAATGGTAAACTTTAATCGACATGAGGTTTATCGCTCTCAAATAAACAGAAAATGAGTTTCCAAAATTGTGCTGTAGTGTTCTGTCAACAATTTTAGATTTCTTCTAACATCTTTATAAAACTCCTCAAATTCCAAATTGATTGTTTGTCACGGTAGGCTCTTAACGTTGATAGTACTAAGGATACTTTGTTGCCATATCCAGCAATAACTCTCATAACATGGACTGGGCGTGGTTCCATGCTGTAAGGTTAGAGAAATGCACCATTTGTTTCAGGAGTGTTACACCAGGTACTGGTTGATACTTTTGTAGCCATAGGCATCCTTTTGCAGAGGCAATTTCATAGTCTATGAAGTTTACTGAGACGTGATTATTGCTGGTTGAAAACTTTAACCCAATACCCGCCAAAGATGACTTGAAATATAGTCAGCTGAGGCAATTTTTGTTAGTCTCTAAGGAGACTTCAGATGATATGTCAATAGTAAGCTGAATTCGACATCGCGAAAAATGAGATCTTAAGTTGTTGTCTAGTGTTCTCTCTACAATTTTAGATTTGTTTTAACATCTTTAGAAATCTTGTCAAATTCCTTATTCATTGGTTGTCACGGAGACGTCACATTTTATGTCAATGGTAAACTTTAATCGACATGAGGTTTATCGCTCTCAAATAAACAGAAAATGAGTTTCCAAAATTGTGCTGTAGTGTTCTGTCAACAATTTTAGATTTCTTCTAACATCTTTAGAAAACTCTTCAAATTCCAAATTGATTGTTTGTCACGGTAGGCTCTTAACGTTGATAGTACTAAGGATACTTTGTTGCCATATCCAGCAATAATATGGACTGGGCGTGGTTCCATGCTGTAAGGTTAGAAAAATGCACCATTTGTTTCAGGAGTGTTACACCAGGTACTGGTTGATACTTTTGTAGCCATAGGCATCCTTTTGCAGAGGCAATTTCATAGTCTATGAAGTTTACTGAGACGTGATTATTGCTGGTTGAAAACTTTAACCCAATACCCGCCAAAGATGACTTGAAATATAGTCAGCTGAGGCAATTTTTGTTAGTCTCTAAGGAGACTTCAGATGATATGTCAATAGTAAGCTGAATTCGACATCGTGAAAAATGAGCTTCTTAAGTTGTTGTCTAGTGTTCTCTCTACAATTTTAGATTTTTTTTAACATCTTTAGAAATCTTGTCAAATTCCTTATTCATTGGTTGTCACGGAGACGTCGCATTTTATGTCAATGGTAAACTTTAATCGACATGAGGTTTATCGCTCTCAAATAAACAGAAAATTAGTTTCCAAAATTGTGCTGTAGTGTTCTGTCAACAATTTTAGATTTCTTCTAACATCTTTATAAAACTCCTCAAATTCCAAATTGATTGTTTGTCACGGTAGGCTCTTAACGTTGATAGTACTAAGGATACTTTGTTGCCATATCCAGCAATAACTCTCATAACATGGACTGGGCGTGGTTCCATGCTGTAAGGTTAGAGAAATGCACCATTTGTTTCAGGAGTGTTACACCAGGTACTGGTTGATACTTTTGTAGCCATAGGCATCCTTTTGCAGAGGCAATTTCATAGTCTATGAAGTTTACTGAGACGTGATTATTGCTGGTTGAAAACTTTAACCCAATACCCGCCAAAGATGACTTGAAATATAGTCAGCTGAGGCAATTTTTGTTAGTCTCTAAGGAGACTTCAGATGATATGTCAATAGTAAGCTGAATTCGACATCGCGGAAAATGAGCTTCTTAAGTTGTTGTCTAGTGTTCTCTCTACAATTTTAGATTTGTTTTAACATCTTTAGAAATCTTGTCAAATTCCTTATTCATTGGTTGTCACGGAGACGTCACATTTTATGTCAATGGTAAACTGTAATCGACATGAGGTTTATCGCTCTCAAATAAACAGAAAATGAGTTTCCAAAATTGTGCTGTATTGTTCTGTCAACAATTTTAGATTTCTTCTAACATCTTTATAAAACTCCTTAAATTCCAAATTGATTGTTTGTCACGGTAGGCTCTTAACGTTGATAGTACTAAGGATACTTTGTTGCCATATCCAGCAACAACTCTCATAACATGGACTGGGCGTGGTTCCATGCTGTAAGGTTAGAAAAATGCACCATTTGTTTCAGGAGTGTTACACCAGGTACTGGTTGATGCTTTTGTAGCCATAGGCATCCTTTTGCAGAGGCAATTTCATAGTCTATGAAGTTTACTGAGACGTGATTATTGCTGGTTGAAAACTTTAACCCAATACCCGCCAAAGATGACTTGAAATATAGTCAGCTGAGGCAATTTTTGTTAGTCTCTAAGGAGACTTCAGATGATATGTCAATAGTAAGCTGAATTCGACATCGTGAAAAATGAGCTTCTTAAGTTGTTGTCTAGTGTTCTCTCTACAATTTTAGATTTGTTTTAACATCTTTAGAAATCTTGTCAAATTCCTTATTCATTGGTTGTCACAGAGACGTCACATTTTATGTCAATGGTAAACTTTAATCGACATGAGGTTTATCGCTCTCAAATAAACAGAAAATGAGTTTCCAAAATTGTGCTGTAGTGTTCTGTCAACAATTTTAGATTTCTTCTAACATCTTTATAAAACTCCTCAAATTCCAAATTGATTGTTTGTCACGGTAGGCTCTTAACGTTGATAGTACTAAGGATACTTTGTTGCCATATCCAGCAATAACTCTCATAACATGGACTGGGCGTGGTTCCATGCTGTAAGGTTAGAGAAATGCACCATTTGTTTCAGGAGTGTTACACCAGGTACTGGTTGATACTTTTGTAGCCATAGGCATCCTTTTGCAGAGGCAATTTCATAGTCTATGAAGTTTACTGAGACGTGATTATTGCTGGTTGAAAACTTTAACCCAATACCCGCCAAAGATGACTTGAAATATAGTCAGCTGAGGCAATTTTTGTTAGTCTCTAAGGAGACTTCAGATGATATGTCAATAGTAAGCTGAATTCGACATCGCGAAAAATGAGATCTTAAGTTGTTGTCTAGTGTTCTCTCTACAATTTTAGATTTGTTTTAACATCTTTAGAAATCTTGTCAAATTCCAAATTGATTGTTTGTCACGGTAGGCTCTTAACGTTGATAGTACTAAGGATACTTTGTTGCCATATCCAGCAATAATATGGACTGGGCGTGGTTCCATGCTGTAAGGTTAGAAAAATGCACCATTTGTTTCAGGAGTGTTACACCAGGTACTGGTTGATACTTTTGTAGCCATAGGCATCCTTTTGCAGAGGCAATTTCATAGTCTATGAAGTTTACTGAGACGTGATTATTGCTGGTTGAAAACTTTAACCCAATACCCGCCAAAGATGACTTGAAATATAGTCAGCTGAGGCAATTTTTCTTAGTCTCTAAGGAGACTTCAGATGATATGTCAATAGTAAGCTGAATTCGACATCGCGAAAAATGAGCTTCTTAAGTTGTTGTCTAGTGTTCTCTCTACAATTTTAGATTTTTTTAAACATCTTTAGAAATCTTGTCAAATTCCTTATTCATTGGTTGTCACGGAGACGTCGCATTTTATGTCAATGGTAAACTTTAATCGACATGAGGTTTATCGCTCTCAAATAAACAGAAAATGAGTTTCCAAAATTGTGCTGTAGTGTTCTGTCAACAATTTTAGATTTCTTCTAACATCTTTATAAAACTCCTCAAATTCCAAATTGATTGTTTGTCACGGTAGGCTCTTAACGTTGATAGTACTAAGGATACTTTGTTGCCATATCCAGCAATAACTCTCATAACATGGACTGGGCGTGGTTCCATGCTGTAATGTTAGAGAAATGCACCATTTGTTTCAGGAGTGTTACACCAGGTACTGGTTGATACTTTTGTAGCCATAGGCATCCTTTTGCAGAGGCAATTTCATAGTCTATGAAGTTTACTGAGACGTGATTATTGCTGGTTGAAAACTTTAACCCAATACCCGCCAAAGATGACTTGAAATATAGTCAGCTGAGGCAATTTTTGTTAGTCTCTAAGGAGACTTCAGATGATATGTCAATAGTAAGCTGAATTCGACATCGCGGAAAATGAGCTTCTTAAGTTGTTGTCTAGTGTTCTCTCTACAATTTTAGATTTTTTTTAACATCTTTAGAAATCTTGTCAAATTCCAAATTGATTGTTTGTCACGGTAGGCTCTTAACGTTGATAGTACTAAGGATACTTTGTTGCCATATCCAGCAATAATATGGACTGGGCGTGGTTCCATGCTGTAAGGTTAGAAAAATGCACCATTTGTTTCAGGAGTGTTACACCAGGTACTGGTTGATACTTTTGTAGCCATAGGCATCCTTTTGCAGAGGCAATTTCATAGTCTATGAAGTTTACTGAGACGTGATTATTGCTGGTTGAAAACTTTAACCCAATACCCGCCAAAGATGACTTGAAATATAGTCAGCTGAGGCAATTTTTGTTAGTCTCTAAGGAGACTTCAGATGATATGTCAATAGTAAGCTGAATTCGACATCGCGAAAAATGAGCTTCTTAAGTTGTTGTCTAGTGTTCTCTCTACAATTTTAGATTTTTTTAAACATCTTTAGAAATCTTGTCAAATTCCTTATTCATTGGTTGTCACGGAGACGTCGCATTTTATGTCAATGGTAAACTTTAATCGACATGAGGTTTATCGCTCTCAAATAAACAGAAAATGAGTTTCCAAAATTGTGCTGTAGTGTTCTGTCAACAATTTTAGATTTCTTCTAACATCTTTATAAAACTCCTCAAATTCCAAATTGATTGTTTGTCACGGTAGGCTCTTAACGTTGATAGTACTAAGGATACTTTGTTGCCATATCCAGCAATAACTCTCATAACATGGACTGGGCGTGGTTCCATGCTGTAAGGTTAGAGAAATGCACCATTTGTTTCAGGAGTGTTACACCAGGTACTGGTTGATACTTTTGTAGCCATAGGCATCCTTTTGCAGAGGCAATTTCATAGTCTATGAAGTTTACTGAGACGTGATTATTGCTGGTTGAAAACTTTAACCCAATACCCGCCAAAGATGACTTGAAATATAGTCAGCTGAGGCAATTTTTGTTAGTCTCTAAGGAGACTTCAGATGATATGTCAATAGTAAGCTGAATTCGACATCGCGAAAAATGAGATCTTAAGTTGTTGTCTAGTGTTCTCTCTACAATTTTAGATTTGTTTTAACATCTTTAGAAATCTTGTCAAATTCCAAATTGATTGTTTGTCACGGTAGGCTCTTAACGTTGATAGTACTAAGGATACTTTGTTGCCATATCCAGCAATAATATGGACTGGGCGTGGTTCCATGCTGTAAGGTTAGAAAAATGCACCATTTGTTTCAGGAGTGTTACACCAGGTACTGGTTGATACTTTTGTAGCCATAGGCATCCTTTTGCAGAGGCAATTTCATAGTCTATGAAGTTTACTGAGACGTGATTATTGCTGGTTGAAAACTTTAACCCAATACCCGCCAAAGATGACTTGAAATATAGTCAGCTGAGGCAATTTTTCTTAGTCTCTAAGGAGACTTCAGATGATATGTCAATAGTAAGCTGAATTCGACATCGCGAAAAATGAGCTTCTTAAGTTGTTGTCTAGTGTTCTCTCTACAATTTTAGATTTTTTTTAACATCTTTAGAAATCTTGTCAAATTCCTTATTCATTGGTTGTCACGGAGACGTCGCATTTTATGTCAATGGTAAACTTTAATCGACATGAGGTTTATCGCTCTCAAATAAACAGAAAATGAGTTTCCAAAATTGTGCTGTAGTGTTCTGTCAACAATTTTAGATTTCTTCTAACATCTTTATAAAACTCCTCAAATTCCAAATTGATTGTTTGTCACGGTAGGCTCTTAACGTTGATAGTACTAAGGATACTTTGTTGCCATATCCAGCAATAACTCTCATAACATGGACTGGGCGTGGTTCCATGCTGTAAGGTTAGAGAAATGCACCATTTGTTTCAGGAGTGTTACACCAGGTACTGGTTGATACTTTTGTAGCCATAGGCATCCTTTTGCAGAGGCAATTTCATAGTCTATGAAGTTTACTGAGACGTGATTATTGCTGGTTGAAAACTTTAACCCAATACCCGCCAAAGATGACTTGAAATATAGTCAGCTGAGGCAATTTTTGTTAGTCTCTAAGGAGACTTCAGATGATATGTCAATAGTAAGCTGAATTCGACATCGCGGAAAATGAGCTTCTTAAGTTGTTGTCTAGTGTTCTCTCTACAATTTTAGATTTTTTTTAACATCTTTAGAAATCTTGTCAAATTCCAAATTGATTGTTTGTCACGGTAGGCTCTTAACGTTGATAGTACTAAGGATACTTTGTTGCCATATCCAGCAATAATATGGACTGGGCGTGGTTCCATGCTGTAAGGTTAGAAAAATGCACCATTTGTTTCAGGAGTGTTACACCAGGTACTGGTTGATACTTTTGTAGCCATAGGCATCCTTTTGCAGAGGCAATTTCATAGTCTATGAAGTTTACTGAGACGTGATTATTGCTGGTTGAAAACTTTAACCCAATACCCGCCAAAGATGACTTGAAATATAGTCAGCTGAGGCAATTTTTGTTAGTCTCTAAGGAGACTTCAGATGATATGTCAATAGTAAGCTGAATTCGACATCGCGAAAAATGAGATCTTAAGTTGTTGTCTAGTGTTCTCTCTACAATTTTAGATTTTTTTTAACATCTTTAGAAATCTTGTCAAATTCCAAATTGATTGTTTGTCACGGTAGGCTCTTAACGTTGATAGTACTAAGGATACTTTGTTGCCATATCCAGCAATAATATGGACTGGGCGTGGTTCCATGCTGTAAGGTTAGAAAAATGCACCATTTGTTTCAGGAGTGTTACACCAGGTACTGGTTGATACTTTTGTAGCCATAGGCATCCTTTTGCAGAGGCAATTTCATAGTCTATGAAGTTTACTGAGACGTGATTATTGCTGGTTGAAAACTTTAACCCAATACCCGCCAAAGATGACTTGAAATATAGTCAGCTGAGGCAATTTTTGTTAGTCTCTAAGGAGACTTCAGATGATATGTCAATAGTAAGCTGAATTCGACATCGCGAAAAATGAGCTTCTTAAGTTGTTGTCTAGTGTTCTCTCTACAATTTTAGATTTGTTTTAACATCTTTAGAAATCTTGTCAAATTCCTTATTCATTGGTTGTCACGGAGACGTCGCATTTTATGTCAATGGTAAACTTTAATCGACATGAGGTTTATCGCTCTCAAATAAACAGAAAATGAGTTTCCAAAATTGTGCTGTAGTGTTCTGTCAACAATTTTAGATTTCTTCTAACATCTTTATAAAACTCCTCAAATTCCAAATTGATTGTTTGTCACGGTAGGCTCTTAACGTTGATAGTACTAAGGATACTTTGTTGCCATATCCAGCAATAACTCTCATAACATGGACTGGGCGTGGTTCCATGCTGTAAGGTTAGAGAAATGCACCATTTGTTTCAGGAGTGTTACACCAGGTACTGGTTGATACTTTTGTAGCCATAGGCATCCTTTTGCAGAGGCAATTTCATAGTCTATGAAGTTTACTGAGACGTGATTATTGCTGGTTGAAAACTTTAACCCAATACCCGCCAAAGATGACTTGAAATATAGTCAGCTGAGGCAATTTTTGTTAGTCTCTAAGGAGACTTCAGATGATATGTCAATAGTAAGCTGAATTTGACATCGCGAAAAATGAGATCTTAAGTTGTTGTCTAGTGTTCTCTCTACAATTTTAGATTTGTTTTAACATCTTTAGAAATCTTGTCAAATTCCAAATTGATTGTTTGTCACGGTAGGCTCTTAACGTTGATAGTACTAAGGATACTTTGTTGCCATATCCAGCAATAATATGGACTGGGCGTGGTTCCATGCTGTAAGGTTAGAAAAATGCACCATTTGTTTCAGGAGTGTTACACCAGGTACTGGTTGATACTTTTGTAGCCATAGGCATCCTTTTGCAGAGGCAATTTCATAGTCTATGAAGTTTACTGAGACGTGATTATTGCTGGTTGAAAACTTTAACCCAATACCCGCCAAAGATGACTTGAAATATAGTCAGCTGAGGCAATTTTTGTTAGTCTCTAAGGAGACTTCAGATGATATGTCAATAGTAAGCTGAATTCGACATCGCGAAAAATGAGCTTCTTAAGTTGTTGTCTAGTGTTCTCTCTACAATTTTAGATTTTTTTAAACATCTTTAGAAATCTTGTCAAATTCCTTATTCATTGGTTGTCACGGAGACGTCGCATTTTATGTCAATGGTAAACTTTAATCGACATGAGGTTTATCGCTCTCAAATAAACAGAAAATGAGTTTCCAAAATTGTGCTGTAGTGTTCTGTCAACAATTTTAGATTTCTTCTAACATCTTTATAAAACTCCTCAAATTCCAAATTGATTGTTTGTCACGGTAGGCTCTTAACGTTGATAGTACTAAGGATACTTTGTTGCCATATCCAGCAATAACTCTCATAACATGGACTGGGCGTGGTTCCATGCTGTAAGGTTAGAGAAATGCACCATTTGTTTCAGGAGTGTTACACCAGGTACTGGTTGATACTTTTGTAGCCATAGGCATCCTTTTGCAGAGGCAATTTCATAGTCTATGAAGTTTACTGAGACGTGATTATTGCTGGTTGAAAACTTTAACCCAATACCCGCCAAAGATGACTTGAAATATAGTCAGCTGAGGCAATTTTTGTTAGTCTCTAAGGAGACTTCAGATGATATGTCAATAGTAAGCTGAATTCGACATCGCGAAAAATGAGATCTTAAGTTGTTGTCTAGTGTTCTCTCTACAATTTTAGATTTGTTTTAACATCTTTAGAAATCTTGTCAAATTCCAAATTGATTGTTTGTCACGGTAGGCTCTTAACGTTGATAGTACTAAGGATACTTTGTTGCCATATCCAGCAATAATATGGACTGGGCGTGGTTCCATGCTGTAAGGTTAGAAAAATGCACCATTTGTTTCAGGAGTGTTACACCAGGTACTGGTTGATACTTTTGTAGCCATAGGCATCCTTTTGCAGAGGCAATTTCATAGTCTATGAAGTTTACTGAGACGTGATTATTGCTGGTTGAAAACTTTAACCCAATACCCGCCAAAGATGACTTGAAATATAGTCAGCTGAGGCAATTTTTGTTAGTCTCTAAGGAGACTTCAGATGATATGTCAATAGTAAGCTGAATTCGACATCGCGAAAAATGAGCTTCTTAAGTTGTTGTCTAGTGTTCTCTCTACAATTTTAGATTTTTTTTAACATCTTTAGAAATCTTGTCAAATTCCTTATTCATTGGTTGTCACGGAGACGTCGCATTTTATGTCAATGGTAAACTTTAATCGACATGAGGTTTATCGCTCTCAAATAAACAGAAAATGAGTTTCCAAAATTGTGCTGTAGTGTTCTGTCAACAATTTTAGATTTCTTCTAACATCTTTATAAAACTCCTCAAATTCCAAATTGATTGTTTGTCACGGTAGGCTCTTAACGTTGATAGTACTAAGGATACTTTGTTGCCATATCCAGCAATAACTCTCATAACATGGACTGGGCGTGGTTCCATGCTGTAAGGTTAGAGAAATGCACCATTTGTTTCAGGAGTGTTACACCAGGTACTGGTTGATACTTTTGTAGCCATAGGCATCCTTTTGCAGAGGCAATTTCATAGTCTATGAAGTTTACTGAGACGTGATTATTGCTGGTTGAAAACTTTAACCCAATACCCGCCAAAGATGACTTGAAATATAGTCAGCTGAGGCAATTTTTGTTAGTCTCTAAGGAGACTTCAGATGATATGTCAATAGTAAGCTGAATTCGACATCGCGGAAAATGAGCTTCTTAAGTTGTTGTCTAGTGTTCTCTCTACAATTTTAGATTTTTTTTAACATCTTTAGAAATCTTGTCAAATTCCTTATTCATTGGTTGTCACGGAGACGTCGCATTTTATGTCAATGGTAAACTTTAATCGACATGAGGTTTATCGCTCTCAAATAAACAGAAAATGAGTTTCCAAAATTGTGCTGTAGTGTTCTGTCAACAATTTTAGATTTCTTCTAACATCTTTAGAAAACTCTTCAAATTCCAAATTGATTGTTTGTCACGGTAGGCTCTTAACGTTGATAGTACTAAGGATACTTTGTTGCCATATCCAGCAATAACTCTCATAACATGGACTGGGCGTGGTTCCATGCTGTAAGGTTAGAGAAATGCACCATTTGTTTCAGGAGTGTTACACCAGGTACTGGTTGATACTTTTGTAGCCATAGGCATCCTTTTGCAGAGGCAATTTCATAGTCTATGAAGTTTACTGAGACGTGATTATTGCTGGTTGAAAACTTTAACCCAATACCCGCCAAAGATGACTTGAAATATAGTCAGCTGAGGCAATTTTTGTTAGTCTCTAAGGAGACTTCAGATGATATGTCAATAGTAAGCTGAATTCGACATCGCGAAAAATGATATCTTAAGTTGTTGTCTAGTGTTCTCTCTACAATTTTAGATTTGTTTTAACATCTTTAGAAATCTTGTCAAATTCCAAATTGATTGTTTGTCACGGTAGGCTCTTAACGTTGATAGTACTAAGGATACTTTGTTGCCATATCCAGCAATAATATGGACTGGGCGTGGTTCCATGCTGTAAGGTTAGAAAAATGCACCATTTGTTTCAGGAGTGTTACACCAGGTACTGGTTGATACTTTTGTAGCCATAGGCATCCTTTTGCAGAGGCAATTTCATAGTCTATGAAGTTTACTGAGACGTGATTATTGCTGGTTGAAAACTTTAACCCAATACCCGCCAAAGATGACTTGAAATATAGTCAGCTGAGGCAATTTTTGTTAGTCTCTAAGGAGACTTCAGATGATATGTCAATAGTAAGCTGAATTCGACATCGCGAAAAATGAGCTTCTTAAGTTGTTGTCTAGTGTTCTCTCTACAATTTTAGATTTTTTTTAACATCTTTAGAAATCTTGTCAAATTCCTTATTCATTGGTTGTCACGGAGACGTCGCATTTTATGTCAATGGTAAACTTTAATCGACATGAGGTTTATCGCTCTCAAATAAACAGAAAATGAGTTTCCAAAATTGTGCTGTAGTGTTCTGTCAACAATTTTAGATTTCTTCTAACATCTTTATAAAACTCCTCAAATTCCAAATTGATTGTTTGTCACGGTAGGCTCTTAACGTTGATAGTACTAAGGATACTTTGTTGCCATATCCAGCAATAACTCTCATAACATGGACTGGGCGTGGTTCCATGCTGTAAGGTTAGAGAAATGCACCATTTGTTTCAGGAGTGTTACACCAGGTACTGGTTGATACTTTTGTAGCCATAGGCATCCTTTTGCAGAGGCAATTTCATAGTCTATGAAGTTTACTGAGACGTGATTATTGCTGGTTGAAAACTTTAACCCAATACCCGCCAAAGATGACTTGAAATATAGTCAGCTGAGGCAATTTTTGTTAGTCTCTAAGGAGACTTCAGATGATATGTCAATAGTAAGCTGAATTCGACATCGCGGAAAATGAGCTTCTTAAGTTGTTGTCTAGTGTTCTCTCTACAATTTTAGATTTTTTTTAACATCTTTAGACATCTTGTCAAATTCCTTATTCATTGGTTGTCACGGAGACGTCGCATTTTATGTCAATGGTAAACTTTAATCGACATGAGGTTTATCGCTCTCAAATAAACAGAAAATGAGTTTCCAAAATTGTGCTGTAGTGTTCTGTCAACAATTTTAGATTTCTTCTAACATCTTTATAAAACTCCTCAAATTCCAAATTGATTGTTTGTCACGGTAGGCTCTTAACGTTGATAGTACTAAGGATACTTTGTTGCCATATCCAGCAATAACTCTCATAACATGGACTGGGCGTGGTTCCATGCTGTAAGGTTAGAGAAATGCACCATTTGTTTCAGGAGTGTTACACCAGGTACTGGTTGATACTTTTGTAGCCATAGGCATCCTTTTGCAGAGGCAATTTCATAGTCTATGAAGTTTACTGAGACGTGATTATTGCTGGTTGAAAACTTTAACCCAATACCCGCCAAAGATGACTTGAAATATAGTCAGCTGAGGCAATTTTTGTTAGTCTCTAAGGAGACTTCAGATGATATGTCAATAGTAAGCTGAATTCGACATCGCGAAAAATGAGATCTTAAGTTGTTGTCTAGTGTTCTCTCTACAATTTTAGATTTGTTTTAACATCTTTAGAAATCTTGTCAAATTCCAAATTGATTGTTTGTCACGGTAGGCTCTTAACGTTGATAGTACTAAGGATACTTTGTTGCCATATCCAGCAATAATATGGACTGGGCGTGGTTCCATGCTGTAAGGTTAGAAAAATGCACCATTTGTTTCAGGAGTGTTACACCAGGTACTGGTTGATACTTTTGTAGCCATAGGCATCCTTTTGCAGAGGCAATTTCATAGTCTATGAAGTTTACTGAGACGTGATTATTGCTGGTTGAAAACTTTAACCCAATACCCGCCAAAGATGACTTGAAATATAGTCAGCTGAGGCAATTTTTGTTAGTCTCTAAGGAGACTTCAGATGATATGTCAATGTCAGGAGTGTTACACCAGGTACTGGTTGATACTTTTGTAGCCATAGGCATCCTTTTGCAGAGGCAATTTCATAGTCTATGAAGTTTACTGAGACGTGATTATTGCTGGTTGAAAACTTTAACCCAATACCCGCCAAAGATGACTTGAAATATAGTCAGCTGAGGCAATTTTTGTTAGTCTCTAAGGAGACTTCAGATGATATGTCAATAGTAAGCTATTGACATGAGATCTTAAGTTGTTGTCTAGTGTTCTCTCTACAATTTTAGATTTGTTTTAACATCTTTAGAAATCTTGTCAAATTCCTTATTCATTGGTTGTCACGGAGACGTCACATTTGATGTCAATGGTAAACTTTAATCGACATGAGGTTTATCGCTCTCAAATAAACAGAAAATGAGTTTCCAAAATTGTGCTGTAGTGTTCTGTCAACAATTTTAGATTTCTTCTAACATCTTTATAAAACTCCTCAAATTCCAAATTGATTGTTTGTCACGGTAGGCTCTTAACGTTGATAGTACTAAGGATACTTTGTTGCCATATCCAGCAATAACTCTCATAACATGGACTGGGCGTGGTTCCATGCTGTAAGGTTAGAGAAATGCACCATTTGTTTCAGGAGTGTTACACCAGGTACTGGTTGATACTTTTGTAGCCATCTTTAGAAATCTTGTCAAATTCCTTATTCATTGGTTGTCACGGAGACGTCACATTTTATGTCAATGGTAAACTTTAATCGACATGAGGTTTATCGCTCTCAAATAAACAGAAAATGAGTTTCCAAAATTGTGCTGTAGTGTTCTGTCAACAATTTTAGATTTCTTCTAACATCTTTAGAAAACTCTTCAAATTCCAAATTGATTGTTTGTCACGGTAGGCTCTTAACGTTGATAGTACTAAGGATACTTTGTTGCCATATCCAGCAATAACTCTCATAACATGGACTGGGCGTGGTTCCATGCTGTAAGGTTAGAGAAATGCACCATTTGTTTCAGGAGTGTTACACCAGGTACTGGTTGATACTTTTGTAGCCATAGGCATCCTTTTGCAGAGGCAATTTCATAGTCTATGAAGTTTACTGAGACGTGATTATTGCTGGTTGAAAACTTTAACCCAATACCCGCCAAAGATGACTTGAAATATAGTCAGCTGAGGCAATTTTTGTTAGTCTCTAAGGAGACTTCAGATGATATGTCAATAGTAAGCTGAATTCGACAACGCGAAAAATGAGCTTCTTAAGTTGTTGTCTAGTGTTCTCTCTACAATTTTAGATTTGTTTTAACATCTTTAGAAATCTTGTCAAATTCCTTATTCATTGGTTGTCACGGAGACGTCGCATTTTATGTCAATGGTAAACTTTAATCGACATGAGGTTTATCGCTCTCAAATAAACAGAAAATGAGTTTCCAAAATTGTGCTGTAGTGTTCTGTCAACAATTTTAGATTTCTTCTAACATCTTTATAAAACTCCTCAAATTCCAAATTGATTGTTTGTCACGGTAGGCTCTTAACGTTGATAGTACTAAGGATACTTTGTTGCCATATCCAGCAATAACTCTCATAACATGGACTGGGCGTGGTTCCATGCTGTAAGGTTAGAGAAATGCACCATTTGTTTCAGGAGTGTTACACCAGGTACTGGTTGATACTTTTGTAGCCATAGGCATCCTTTTGCAGAGGCAATTTCATAGTCTATGAAGTTTACTGAGACGTGATTATTGCTGGTTGAAAACTTTAACCCAATACCCGCCAAAGATGACTTGAAATATAGTCAGCTGAGGCAATTTTTGTTAGTCTCTAAGGAGACTTCAGATGATATGTCAATAGTAAGCTGAATTCGACATCGCGAAAAATGAGATCTTAAGTTGTTGTCTAGTGTTCTCTCTACAATTTTAGATTTGTTTTAACATCTTTAGAAATCTTGTCAAATTCCTTATTCATTGGTTGTCACGGAGACGTCACATTTGATGTCAATGGTAAACTTTAATCGACATGAGGTTTATCGCTCTCAAATAAACAGAAAATGAGTTTCCAAAATTGTGCTGTAGTGTTCTGTCAACAATTTTAGATTTCTTCTAACATCTTTATAAAACTCCTCAAATTCCAAATTGATTGTTTGTCACGGTAGGCTCTTAACGTTGATAGTACTAAGGATACTTTGTTGCCATATCCAGCAATAACTCTCATAACATGGACTGGGCGTGGTTCCATGCTGTAAGGTTAGAGAAATGCACCATTTGTTTCAGGAGTGTTACACCAGGTACTGGTTGATACTTTTGTAGCCATAGGCATCCTTTTGCAGAGGCAATTTCATAGTCTATGAAGTTTACTGAGACGTGATTATTGCTGGTTGAAAACTTTAACCCAATACCCGCCAAAGATGACTTGAAATATAGTCAGCTGAGGCAATTTTTGTTAGTCTCTAAGGAGACTTCAGATGATATGTCAATAGTAAGCTGAATTCGACATCGCGGAAAATGAGCTTCTTAAGTTGTTGTCTAGTGTTCTCTCTACAATTTTAGATTTGTTTTAACATCTTTAGAAATCTTGTCAAATTCCTTATTCATTGGTTGTCACTGAGACGTCACATTTTATGTCAATGGTAAACTTTAATCGACATGAGGTTTATCGCTCTCAAATAAACAGAAAATGAGTTTCCAAAATTGTGCTGTAGTGTTCTGTCAACAATTTTAGATTTCTTCTAACATCTTTAGAAAACTCTTCAAATTCCAAATTGATTGTTTGTCACGGTAGGCTCTTAACGTTGATAGTACTAACGATACTTTGTTGCCATATCCAGCAATAATATGGACTGGGCGTGGTTCCATGCTGTAAGGTTAGAAAAATGCACCATTTGTTTCAGGAGTGTTACACCAGGTACTGGTTGATACTTTTGTAGCCATAGGCATCCTTTTGCAGAGGCAATTTCATAGTCTATGAAGTTTACTGAGACGTGATTATTGCTGGTTGAAAACTTTAACCCAATACCCGCCAAAGATGACTTGAAATATAGTCAGCTGAGGCAATTTTTGTTAGTCTCTAAGGAGACTTCAGATGATATGTCAATAGTAAGCTGAATTCGACATCGTGAAAAATGAGCTTCTTAAGTTGTTGTCTAGTGTTCTCTCTACAATTTTAGATTTTTTTTAACATCTTTAGAAATCTTGTCAAATTCCTTATTCATTGGTTGTCACGGAGACGTCGCATTTTATGTCAATGGTAAACTTTAATCGACATGAGGTTTATCGCTCTCAAATAAACAGAAAATTAGTTTCCAAAATTGTGCTGTAGTGTTCTGTCAACAATTTTAGATTTCTTCTAACATCTTTATAAAACTCCTCAAATTCCAAATTGATTGTTTGTCACGGTAGGCTCTTAACGTTGATAGTACTAAGGATACTTTGTTGCCATATCCAGCAATAACTCTCATAACATGGACTGGGCGTGGTTCCATGCTGTAAGGTTAGAGAAATGCACCATTTGTTTCAGGAGTGTTACACCAGGTACTGGTTGATACTTTTGTAGCCATAGGCATCCTTTTGCAGAGGCAATTTCATAGTCTATGAAGTTTACTGAGACGTGATTATTGCTGGTTGAAAACTTTAACCCAATACCCGCCAAAGATGACTTGAAATATAGTCAGCTGAGGCAATTTTTGTTAGTCTCTAAGGAGACTTCAGATGATATGTCAATAGTAAGCTGAATTCGACATCGCGGAAAATGAGCTTCTTAAGTTGTTGTCTAGTGTTCTCTCTACAATTTTAGATTTGTTTTAACATCTTTAGAAATCTTGTCAAATTCCTTATTCATTGGTTGTCACGGAGACGTCACATTTTATGTCAATGGTAAACTTTAATCGACATGAGGTTTATCGCTCTCAAATAAACAGAAAATGAGTTTCCAAAATTGTGCTGTATTGTTCTGTCAACAATTTTAGATTTCTTCTAACATCTTTATAAAACTCCTCAAATTCCAAATTGATTGTTTGTCACGGTAGGCTCTTAACGTTGATAGTACTAAGGATACTTTGTTGCCATATCCAGCAATAACTCTCATAACATGGACTGGGCGTGGTTCCATGCTGTAAGGTTAGAGAAATGCACCATTTGTTTCAGGAGTGTTACACCAGGTACTGGTTGATACTTTTGTAGCCATAGGCATCCTTTTGCAGAGGCAATTTCATAGTCTATGAAGTTTACTGAGACGTGATTATTGCTGGTTGAAAACTTTAACCCAATACCCGCCAAAGATGACTTGAAATATAGTCAGCTGAGGCAATTTTTGTTAGTCTCTAAGGAGACTTCAGATGATATGTCAATAGTAAGCTGAATTCGACATCGCGAAAAATGAGATCTTAAGTTGTTGTCTAGTGTTCTCTCTACAATTTTAGATTTGTTTTAACATCTTTAGAAATCTTGTCAAATTCCTTATTCATTGGTTGTCACGGAGACGTCACATTTTATGTCAATGGTAAACTTTAATCGACATGAGGTTTATCGCTCTCAAATAAACAGAAAATGAGTTTCCAAAATTGTGCTGTAGTGTTCTGTCAACAATTTTAGATTTCTTCTAACATCTTTAGAAAACTCTTCAAATTCCAAAATGATTGTTTGTCACGGTAGGCTCTTAACGTTGATAGTACTAAGGATACTTTGTTGCCATATCCAGCAATAATATGGACTGGGCGTGGTTCCATGCTGTAAGGTTAGAAAAATGCACCATTTGTTTCAGGAGTGTTACACCAGGTACTGGTTGATACTTTTGTAGCCATAGGCATCCTTTTGCAGAGGCAATTTCATAGTCTATGAAGTTTACTGAGACGTGATTATTGCTGGTTGAAAACTTTAACCCAATACCCGCCAAAGATGACTTGAAATATAGTCAGCTGAGGCAATTTTTGTTAGTCTCTAAGGAGACTTCAGATGATATGTCAATAGTAAGCTGAATTCGACATCGTGAAAAATGAGCTTCTTAAGTTGTTGTCTAGTGTTCTCTCTACAATTTTAGATTTTTTTTAACATCTTTAGAAATCTTGTCAAATTCCTTATTCATTGGTTGTCACGGAGACGTCGCATTTTATGTCAATGGTAAACTTTAATCGACATGAGGTTTATCGCTCTCAAATAAACAGAAAATTAGTTTCCAAAATTGTGCTGTAGTGTTCTGTCAACAATTTTAGATTTCTTCTAACATCTTTATAAAACTCCTCAAATTCCAAATTGATTGTTTGTCACGGTAGGCTCTTAACGTTGATAGTACTAAGGATACTTTGTTGCCATATCCAGCAATAACTCTCATAACATGGACTGGGCGTGGTTCCATGCTGTAAGGTTAGAGAAATGCACCATTTGTTTCAGGAGTGTTACACCAGGTACTGGTTGATACTTTTGTAGCCATAGGCATCCTTTTGCAGAGGCAATTTCATAGTCTATGAAGTTTACTGAGACGTGATTATTGCTGGTTGAAAACTTTAACCCAATACCCGCCAAAGATGACTTGAAATATAGTCAGCTGAGGCAATTTTTGTTAGTCTCTAAGGAGACTTCAGATGATATGTCAATAGTAAGCTGAATTCGACATCGCGAAAAATGAGATCTTAAGTTGTTGTCTAGTGTTCTCTCTACAATTTTAGATTTGTTTTAACATCTTTAGAAATCTTGTCAAATTCCTTATTCATTGGTTGTCACGGAGACGTCACATTTTATGTCAATGGTAAACTTTAATCGACATGAGGTTTATCGCTCTCAAATAAACAGAAAATGAGTTTCCAAAATTGTGCTGTAGTGTTCTGTCAACAATTTTAGATTTCTTCTAACATCTTTAGAAAACTCTTCAAATTCCAAATTGATTGTTTGTCACGGTAGGCTCTTAACGTTGATAGTACTAAGTATACTTTGTTGCCATATCCAGCAATAATATGGACTGGGCGTGGTTCCATGCTGTAAGGTTAGAAAAATGCACCATTTGTTTCAGGAGTGTTACACCAGGTACTGGTTGATACTTTTGTAGCCATAGGCATCCTTTTGCAGAGGCAATTTCATAGTCTATGAAGTTTACTGAGACGTGATTATTGCTGGTTGAAAACTTTAACCCAATACCCGCCAAAGATGACTTGAAATATAGTCAGCTGAGGCAATTTTTGTTAGTCTCTAAGGAGACTTCAGATGATATGTCAATAGTAAGCTCAATTCGACATCGCGAAAAATGAGCTTCTTAAGTTGTTGTCTAGTGTTCTCTCTACAATTTTAGATTTGTTTTAACATCTTTAGAAATCTTGTCAAATTCCTTATTCATTGGTTGTCACGGAGACGTCGCATTTTATGTCAATGGTAAACTTTAATCGACATGAGGTTTATCGCTCTCAAATAAACAGAAAATGAGTTTCCAAAATTGTGCTGTAGTGTTCTGTCAACAATTTTAGATTTCTTCTAACATCTTTATAAAACTCCTCAAATTCCAAATTGATTGTTTGTCACGGTAGGCTCTTAACGTTGATAGTACTAAGGATACTTTGTTGCCATATCCAGCAATAACTCTCATAACATGGACTGGGCGTGGTTCCATGCTGTAAGGTTAGAGAAATGCACCATTTGTTTCAGGAGTGTTACACCAGGTACTGGTTGATACTTTTGTAGCCATAGGCATCCTTTTGCAGAGGCAATTTCATAGTCTATGAAGTTTCCTGAGACGTGATTATTGCTGGTTGAAAACTTTAACCCAATACCCGCCAAAGATGACTTGAAATATAGTCAGCTGAGGCAATTTTTGTTAGTCTCTAAGGAGACTTCAGATGATATGTCAATAGTAAGCTGAATTCGACATCGCGAAAAATGAGATCTTAAGTTGTTGTCTAGTGTTCTCTCTACAATTTTAGATTTGTTTTAACATCTTTAGAAATCTTGTCAAATTCCTTATTCATTGGTTGTCACGGAGACGTCGCATTTTATGTCAATGGTAAACTTTAATCGACATGAGGTTTATCGCTCTCAAATAAACATAAAATGAGTTTCCAAAATTGTGCTGTAGTGTTCTGTCAACAATTTTAGATTTCTTCTAACATCTTTAGAAAACTCTTCAAATTCCAAATTGATTGTTTGTCACGGTAGGCTCTTAACGTTGATAGTACTAAGGATACTTTGTTGCCATATCCAGCAATAACTCTCATAACATGGACTGGGCGTGGTTCCATGCTGTAAGGTTAGAGAAAGGCACCATTTGTTTCAGGAGTGTTACACCAGGTACTGGTTGATACTTTTGTAGCCATAGGCATCCTTTTGCAGAGGCAATTTCATAGTCTATGAAGTTTACTGAGACGTGATTATTGCTGGTTGAAAACTTTAACCCAATACCCGCCAAAGATGACTTGAAATATAGTCAGCTGAGGCAATTTTTGTTAGTCTCTAAGGAGACTTCAGATGATATGTCAATAGTAAGCTGAATTCGACATCGCGAAAAATGAGCTTCTTAAGTTGTTGTCTAGTGTTCTCTCTACAATTTTAGATTTGTTTTAACATCTTTAGAAATCTTGTCAAATTCCTTATTCATTGGTTGTCACGGAGACGTCGCATTTTATGTCAATGGTAAACTTTAATCGACATGAGGTTTATCGCTCTCAAATAAACAGAAAATGAGTTTCCAAAATTGTGCTGTAGTGTTCTGTCAACAATTTTAGATTTCTTCTAACATCTTTATAAAACTCCTCAAATTCCAAATTGATTGTTTGTCACGGTAGGCTCTTAACGTTGATAATACTAAGGATACTTTGTTGCCATATCCAGCAATAACTCTCATAACATGGACTGGGCGTGGTTCCATGCTGTAAGGTTAGAGAAATGCACCATTTGTTTCAGGAGTGTTACACCAGGTACTGGTTGATACTTTTGTAGCCCTAGGCATCCTTTTGCAGAGGCAATTTCATAGTCTATGAAGTTTACTGAGACGTGATTATTGCTGGTTGAAAACTTTAACCCAATACCCGCCAAAGATGACTTGAAATATAGTCAGCTGAGGCAATTTTTCTTAGTCTCTAAGGAGACTTCAGATGATATGTCAATAGTAAGCTGAATTCGACATCGCGAAAAATGAGCTTCTTAAGTTGTTGTCTAGTGTTCTCTCTACAATTTTAGATTTGTTTTAACATCTTTAGAAATCTTGTCAAATTCCTTATTCATTGGTTGTCACGGAGACGTCACATTTTATGTCAATGGTAAACTTTAATCGACATGAGGTTTATCGCTCTCAAATAAACAGAAAATGAGTTTCCAAAATTGTGCTGTAGTGTTCTGTCAACAATTTTAGATTTCTTCTAACATCTTTATAAAACTCCTCAAATTCCAAATTGATTGTTTGTCACGGTAGGCTCTTAACGTTGATAGTACTAAGGATACTTTGTTGCCATATCCAGCAATAACTCTCATAACATGGACTGGGCGTGGTTCCATGCTGTAAGGTTAGAGAAATGCACCATTTGTTTCAGGAGTGTTACACCAGGTACTGGTTGATACTTTTGTAGCCATAGGCATCCTTTTGCAGAGGCAATTTCATAGTCTATGAAGTTTCCTGAGACGTGATTATTGCTGGTTGAAAACTTTAACCCAATACCCGCCAAAGATGACTTGAAATATAGTCAGCTGAGGCAATTTTTGTTAGTCTCTAAGGAGACTTCAGATGATATGTCAATAGTAAGCTGAATTCGACATCGCGAAAAATGAGATCTTAAGTTGTTGTCTAGTGTTCTCTCTACAATTTTAGATTTGTTTTAACATCTTTAGAAATCTTGTCAAATTCCTTATTCATTGGTTGTCACGGAGACGTCGCATTTTATGTCAATGGTAAACTTTAATCGACATGAGGTTTATCGCTCTCAAATAAACATAAAATGAGTTTCCAAAATTGTGCTGTAGTGTTCTGTCAACAATTTTAGATTTCTTCTAACATCTTTAGAAAACTCTTCAAATTCCAAATTGATTGTTTGTCACGGTAGGCTCTTAACGTTGATAGTACTAAGGATACTTTGTTGCCATATCCAGCAATAACTCTCATAACATGGACTGGGCGTGGTTCCATGCTGTAAGGTTAGAGAAAGGCACCATTTGTTTCAGGAGTGTTACACCAGGTACTGGTTGATACTTTTGTAGCCATAGGCATCCTTTTGCAGAGGCAATTTCATAGTCTATGAAGTTTACTGAGACGTGATTATTGCTGGTTGAAAACTTTAACCCAATACCCGCCAAAGATGACTTGAAATATAGTCAGCTGAGGCAATTTTTGTTAGTCTCTAAGGAGACTTCAGATGATATGTCAATAGTAAGCTGAATTCGACATCGCGAAAAATGAGCTTCTTAAGTTGTTGTCTAGTGTTCTCTCTACAATTTTAGATTTGTTTTAACATCTTTAGAAATCTTGTCAAATTCCTTATTCATTGGTTGTCACGGAGACGTCGCATTTTATGTCAATGGTAAACTTTAATCGACATGAGGTTTATCGCTCTCAAATAAACAGAAAATGAGTTTCCAAAATTGTGCTGTAGTGTTCTGTCAACAATTTTAGATTTCTTCTAACATCTTTATAAAACTCCTCAAATTCCAAATTGATTGTTTGTCACGGTAGGCTCTTAACGTTGATAGTACTAAGGATACTTTGTTGCCATATCCAGCAATAACTCTCATAACATGGACTGGGCGTGGTTCCATGCTGTAAGGTTAGAGAAATGCACCATTTGTTTCAGGAGTGTTACACCAGGTACTGGTTGATACTTTTGTAGCCCTAGGCATCCTTTTGCAGAGGCAATTTCATAGTCTATGAAGTTTACTGAGACGTGATTATTGCTGGTTGAAAACTTTAACCCAATACCCGCCAAAGATGACTTGAAATATAGTCAGCTGAGGCAATTTTTCTTAGTCTCTAAGGAGACTTCAGATGATATGTCAATAGTAAGCTGAATTCGACATCGCGAAAAATGAGCTTCTTAAGTTGTTGTCTAGTGTTCTCTCTACAATTTTAGATTTGTTTTAACATCTTTAGAAATCTTGTCAAATTCCTTATTCATTGGTTGTCACGGAGACGTCACATTTTATGTCAATGGTAAACTTTAATCGACATGAGGTTTATCGCTCTCAAATAAACAGAAAATGAGTTTCCAAAATTGTGCTGTAGTGTTCTGTCAACAATTTTAGATTTCTTCTAACATCTTTATAAAACTCCTCAAATTCCAAATTGATTGTTTGTCACGGTAGGCTCTTAACGTTGATAGTACTAAGGATACTTTGTTGCCATATCCAGCAATAACTCTCATAACATGGACTGGGCGTGGTTCCATGCTGTAAGGTTAGAGAAATGCACCATTTGTTTCAGGAGTGTTACACCAGGTACTGGTTGATACTTTTGTAGCCATAGGCATCCTTTTGCAGAGGCAATTTCATAGTCTATGAAGTTTACTGAGACGTGATTATTGCTGGTTGAAAACTTTAACCCAATACCCGCCAAAGATGACTTGAAATATAGTCAGCTGAGGCAATTTTTGTTAGTCTCTAAGGAGACTTCAGATGATATGTCAATAGTAAGCTGAATTCGACATCGCGAAAAATGAGCTTCTTAAGTTGTTGTCTAGTGTTCTCTCTACAATTTTAGATTTTTTTAAACATCTTTAGAAATCTTGTCAAATTCCTTATTCATTGGTTGTCACGGAGACGTCGCATTTTATGTCAATGGTAAACTTTAATCGACATGAGGTTTATCGCTCTCAAATAAACAGAAAATGAGTTTCCAAAATTGTGCTGTAGTGTTCTGTCAACAATTTTAGATTTCTTCTAACA
Source organism: Gasterosteus aculeatus (assembly GCF_964276395.1). NCBI lineage: Eukaryota > Metazoa > Chordata > Actinopteri > Perciformes > Gasterosteidae > Gasterosteus > Gasterosteus aculeatus. Next base: position 569,235 of record NC_135700.1, read on the forward strand.
TCTTTATAAAACTCCTCAAATTCCAAATTGATTGTTTGTCACGGTAGGCTCTTAACGTTGATAGTACTAAGGATACTTTGTTGCCATATCCAGCAATAACTCTCATAACATGGACTGGGCGTGGTTCCATGCTGTAAGGTTAGAGAAATGCACCATTTGTTTCAGGAGTGTTACACCAGGTACTGGTTGATACTTTTGTAGCCATAGGCATCCTTTTGCAGAGGCAATTTCATAGTCTATGAAGTTTACTAAGAGGTGATTATTGCTGGTTGAAAACTTTAACCCAATACCCGCCAAAGATGACTTGAAATATAGTCAGCTGAGGCAATTTTTGTTAGTCTCTAAGGAGACTTCAGATGATATGTCAATAGTAAGCTGAATTCGACATCGCGGAAAATGAGCTTCTTAAGTTGTTGTCTAGTGTTCTCTCTACAATTTTAGATTTGTTTTAACATCTTTAGAAATCTTGTCAAATTCCTTATTCATTGGTTGTCACGGAGACGTCACATTTTATGTCAATGGTAAACTTTAATCGACATGAGGTTTATCGCTCTCAAATAAACAGAAAATGAGTTTCCAAAATTGTGCTGTAGTGTTCTGTCAACAATTTTAGATTTCTTCTAACATCTTTAGAAAACTCTTCAAATTCCAAATTGATTGTTTGTCACGGTAGGCTCTTAACGTTGATAGTACTAAGGATACTTTGTTGCCATATCCAGCAATAACTCTCATAACATGGACTGGGCGTGGTTCCATGCTGTAAGGTTAGAGAAATGCACCATTTGTTTCAGGAGTGTTACACCAGGTACTGGTTGATACTTTTGTAGCCATAGGCATCCTTTTGCAGAGGCAATTTCATAGTCTATGAAGTTTACTGAGACGTGATTATTGCTGGTTGAAAACTTTAACCCAATACCCGCCAAAGATGACTTGAAATATAGTCAGCTGAGGCAATTTTTGTTAGTCTCTAAGGAGACTTCAGATGATATGTCAATAGTAAGCTGAATTCGACATCGCGAAAAATGAGCTTCTTAAGTTGTTGTCTAGTGTTCTCTCTACAATTTTAGATTTTTTTAAACATCTTTAGAAATCTTGTCAAATTCCTTATTCATTGGTTGTCACGGAGACGTCGCATTTTATGTCAATGGTAAACTTTAATCGACATGAGGTTTATCGCTCTCAAATAAACAGAAAATGAGTTTCCAAAATTGTGCTGTAGTGTTCTGTCAACAATTTTAGATTTCTTCTAACATCTTTATAAAACTCCTCAAATTCCAAATTGATTGTTTGTCACGGTAGGCTCTTAACGTTGATAGTACTAAGGATACTTTGTTGCCATATCCAGCAATAACTCTCATAACATGGACTGGGCGTGGTTCCATGCTGTAAGGTTAGAGAAATGCACCATTTGTTTCAGGAGTGTTACACCAGGTACTGGTTGATACTTTTGTAGCCATAGGCATCCTTTTGCAGAGGCAATTTCATAGTCTATGAAGTTTACTAAGAGGTGATTATTGCTGGTTGAAAACTTTAACCCAATACCCGCCAAAGATGACTTGAAATATAGTCAGCTGAGGCAATTTTTGTTAGTCTCTAAGGAGACTTCAGATGATATGTCAATAGTAAGCTGAATTCGACATCGCGGAAAATGAGCTTCTTAAGTTGTTGTCTAGTGTTCTCTCTACAATTTTAGATTTGTTTTAACATCTTTAGAAATCTTGTCAAATTCCTTATTCATTGGTTGTCACGGAGACGTCACATTTTATGTCAATGGTAAACTTTAATCGACATGAGGTTTATCGCTCTCAAATAAACAGAAAATGAGTTTCCAAAATTGTGCTGTAGTGTTCTGTCAACAATTTTAGATTTCTTCTAACATCTTTAGAAAACTCTTCAAATTCCAAATTGATTGTTTGTCACGGTAGGCTCTTAACGTTGATAGTACTAAGGATACTTTGTTGCCATATCCAGCAATAACTCTCATAACATGGACTGGGCGTGGTTCCATGCTGTAAGGTTAGAGAAATGCACCATTTGTTTCAGGAGTGTTACACCAGGTACTGGTTGATACTTTTGTAGCCATAGGCATCCTTTTGCAGAGGCAATTTCATAGTCTATGAAGTTTACTGAGACGTGATTATTGCTGGTTGAAAACTTTAACCCAATACCCGCCAAAGATGACTTGAAATATAGTCAGCTGAGGCAATTTTTGTTAGTCTCTAAGGAGACTTCAGATGATATGTCAATAGTAAGCTGAATTCGACATCGCGAAAAATGAGATCTTAAGTTGTTGTCTAGTGTTCTCTCTACAATTTTAGATTTGTTTTAACATCTTTAGAAATCTTGTCAAATTCCTTATTCATTGGTTGTCACGGAGACGTCACATTTGATGTCAATGGTAAACTTTAATCGACATGAGGTTTATCGCTCTCAAATAAACAGAAAATGAGTTTCCAAAATTGTGCTGTAGTGTTCAGTCAACAATTTTAGATTTCTTCTAACATCTTTATAAAACTCCTCAAATTCCAAATTGATTGTTTGTCACGGTAGGCTCTTAACGTTGATAGTACTAAGGATACTTTGTTGCCATATCCAGCAATAACTCTCATAACATGGACTGGGCGTGGTTCCATGCTGTAAGGTTAGAGAAATGCACCATTTGTTTCAGGAGTGTTACACCAGGTACTGGTTGATACTTTTGTAGCCATAGGCATCCTTTTGCAGAGGCAATTTCATAGTCTATGAAGTTTACTGAGACGTGATTATTGCTGGTTGAAAACTTTAACCCAATACCCGCCAAAGATGACTTGAAATATAGTCAGCTGAGGCAATTTTTGTTAGTCTCTAAGGAGACTTCAGATGATATGTCAATAGTAAGCTGAATTCGACATCGCGGAAAATGAGCTTCTTAAGTTGTTGTCTAGTGTTCTCTCTACAATTTTAGATTTTTTTTAACATCTTTAGAAATCTTGTCAAATTCCTTATTCATTGGTTGTCACGGAGACGTCGCATTTTATGTCAATGGTAAACTTTAATCGACATGAGGTTTATCGCTCTCAAATAAACAGAAAATGAGTTTCCAAAATTGTGCTGTAGTGTTCTGTCAACAATTTTAGATTTCTTCTAACATCTTTAGAAAACTCTTCAAATTCCAAATTGATTGTTTGTCACGGTAGGCTCTTAACGTTGATAGTACTAAGGATACTTTGTTGCCATATCCAGCAATAACTCTCATAACATGGACTGGGCGTGGTTCCATGCTGTAAGGTTAGAGAAATGCACCATTTGTTTCAGGAGTGTTACACCAGGTACTGGTTGATACTTTTGTAGCCATAGGCATCCTTTTGCAGAGGCAATTTCATAGTCTATGAAGTTTACTGAGACGTGATTATTGCTGGTTGAAAACTTTAACCCAATACCCGCCAAAGATGACTTGAAATATAGTCAGCTGAGGCAATTTTTGTTAGTCTCTAAGGAGACTTCAGATGATATGTCAATAGTAAGCTGAATTCGACATCGCGAAAAATGAGATCTTAAGTTGTTGTCTAGTGTTCTCTCTACAATTTTAGATTTGTTTTAACATCTTTAGAAATCTTGTCAAATTCCTTATTCATTGGTTGTCACGGAGACGTCACATTTGATGTCAATGGTAAACTTTAATCGACATGAGGTTTATCGCTCTCAAATAAACAGAAAATGAGTTTCCAAAATTGTGCTGTAGTGTTCAGTCAACAATTTTAGATTTCTTCTAACATCTTTATAAAACTCCTCAAATTCCAAATTGATTGTTTGTCACGGTAGGCTCTTAACGTTGATAGTACTAAGGATACTTTGTTGCCATATCCAGCAATAACTCTCATAACATGGACTGGGCGTGGTTCCATGCTGTAAGGTTAGAGAAATGCACCATTTGTTTCAGGAGTGTTACACCAGGTACTGGTTGATACTTTTGTAGCCATAGGCATCCTTTTGCAGAGGCAATTTCATAGTCTATGAAGTTTACTGAGACGTGATTATTGCTGGTTGAAAACTTTAACCCAATACCCGCCAAAGATGACTTGAAATATAGTCAGCTGAGGCAATTTTTGTTAGTCTCTAAGGAGACTTCAGATGATATGTCAATAGTAAGCTGAATTCGACATCGCGGAAAATGAGCTTCTTAAGTTGTTGTCTAGTGTTCTCTCTACAATTTTAGATTTGTTTTAACATCTTTAGAAATCTTGTCAAATTCCTTATTCATTGGTTGTCACGGAGACGTCACATTTTATGTCAATGGTAAACTTTAATCGACATGAGGTTTATCGCTCTCAAATAAACAGAAAATGAGTTTCCAAAATTGTGCTGTAGTGTTCTGTCAACAATTTTAGATTTCTTCTAACATCTTTAGAAAACTCTTCAAATTCCAAATTGATTGTTTGTCACGGTAGGCTCTTAACGTTGATAGTACTAAGGATACTTTGTTGCCATATCCAGCAATAACTCTCATAACATGGACTGGGCGTGGTTCCATGCTGTAAGGTTAGAGAAATGCACCATTTGTTTCAGGAGTGTTACACCAGGTACTGGTTGATACTTTTGTAGCCATAGGCATCCTTTTGCAGAGGCAATTTCATAGTCTATGAAGTTTACTGAGACGTGATTATTGCTGGTTGAAAACTTTAACCCAATACCCGCCAAAGATGACTTGAAATATAGTCAGCTGAGGCAATTTTTGTTAGTCTCTAAGGAGACTTCAGATGATATGTCAATAGTAAGCTGAATTCGACATCGCGGAAAATGAGCTTCTTAAGTTGTTGTCTAGTGTTCTCTCTACAATTTTAGATTTGTTTTAACATCTTTAGAAATCTTGTCAAATTCCTTATTCATTGGTTGTCACGGAGACGTCACATTTTATGTCAATGGTAAACTTTAATCGACATGAGGTTTATCGCTCTCAAATAAACAGAAAATGAGTTTCCAAAATTGTGCTGTAGTGTTCTGTCAACAATTTTAGATTTCTTCTAACATCTTTAGAAAACTCTTCAAATTCCAAATTGATTGTTTGTCACGGTAGGCTCTTAACGTTGATAGTACTAAGGATACTTTGTTGCCATATCCAGCAATAACTCTCATAACATGGACTGGGCGTGGTTCCATGCTGTAAGGTTAGAGAAATGCACCATTTGTTTCAGGAGTGTTACACCAGGTACTGGTTGATACTTTTGTAGCCATAGGCATCCTTTTGCAGAGGCAATTTCATAGTCTATGAAGTTTACTGAGACGTGATTATTGCTGGTTGAAAACTTTAACCCAATACCCGCCAAAGATGACTTGAAATATAGTCAGCTGAGGCAATTTTTGTTAGTCTCTAAGGAGACTTCAGATGATATGTCAATAGTAAGCTGAATTCGACATCGCGAAAAATGAGCTTCTTAAGTTGTTGTCTAGTGTTCTCTCTACAATTTTAGATTTGTTTTAACATCTTTAGAAATCTTGTCAAATTCCTTATTCATTGGTTGTCACGGAGACGTCGCATTTTATGTCAATGGTAAACTTTAATCGACATGAGGTTTATCGCTCTCAAATAAACAGAAAATTAGTTTCCAAAATTGTGCTGTAGTGTTCTGTCAACAATTTTAGATTTCTTCTAACATCTTTATAAAACTCCTCAAATTCCAAATTGATTGTTTGTCACGGTAGGCTCTTAACGTTGATAGTACTAAGGATACTTTGTTGCCATATCCAGCAATAACTCTCATAACATGGACTGGGCGTGGTTCCATGCTGTAAGGTTAGAGAAATGCACCATTTGTTTCAGGAGTGTTACACCAGGTACTGGTTGATACTTTTGTAGCCATAGGCATCCTTTTGCAGAGGCAATTTCATAGTCTATGAAGTTTACTGAGACGTGATTATTGCTGGTTGAAAACTTTAACCCAATACCCGCCAAAGATGACTTGAAATATAGTCAGCTGAGGCAATTTTTGTTAGTCTCTAAGGAGACTTCAGATGATATGTCAATAGTAAGCTGAATTCGACATCGCGAAAAATGGGATCTTAAGTTGTTGTCTAGTGTTCTCTCTACAATTTTAGATTTGTTTTAACATCTTTAGAAATCTTGTCAAATTCCTTATTCATTGTCACGGAGACGTCACATTTTATGTCAATGGTAAACTTTAATCGACATGAGGTTTATCGCTCTCAAATAAACAGAAAATGAGTTTCCAAAATTGTGCTGTAGTGTTCTGTCAACAATTTTAGATTTCTTCTAACATCTTTATAAAACTCCTCAAATTCCAAATTGATTGTTTGTCACGGTAGGCTCTTAACGTTGATAGTACTAAGGATACTTTGTTGCCATATCCAGCAATAACTCTCATAACATGGACTGGGCGTGGTTCCATGCTGTAAGGTTAGAGAAATGCACCATTTGTTTCAGGAGTGTTACACCAGGTACTGGTTGATACTTTTGTAGCCATAGGCATCCTTTTGCAGAGGCAATTTCATAGTCTATGAAGTTTACTGAGACGTGATTATTGCTGGTTGAAAACTTTAACCCAATACCCGCCAAAGATGACTTGAAATATAGTCAGCTGAGGCAATTTTTGTTAGTCTCTAAGGAGACTTCAGATGATATGTCAATAGTAAGCTGAATTCGACATCGCGAAAAATGAGCTTCTTAAGTTGTTGTCTAGTGTTCTCTCTACAATTTTAGATTTGTTTTAACATCTTTAGAAATCTTGTCAAATTCCTTATTCATTGGTTGTCACGGAGACGTCGCATTTTATGTCAATGGTAAACTTTAATCGACATGAGGTTTATCGCTCTCAAATAAACAGAAAATGAGTTTCCAAAATTGTGCTGTAGTGTTCTGTCAACAATTTTAGATTTCTTCTAACATCTTTATAAAACTCCTCAAATTCCAAATTGATTGTTTGTCACGGTAGGCTCTTAACGTTGATAGTACTAAGGATACTTTGTTGCCATATCCAGCAATAACTCTCATAACATGGACTGGGCGTGGTTCCATGCTGTAAGGTTAGAGAAATGCACCATTTGTTTCAGGAGTGTTACACCAGGTACTGGTTGATACTTTTGTAGCCATAGGCATCCTTTTGCAGAGGCAATTTCATAGTCTATGAAGTTTACTGAGACGTGATTATTGCTGGTTGAAAACTTTAACCCAATACCCGCCAAAGATGACTTGAAATATAGTCAGCTGAGGCAATTTTTGTTAGTCTCTAAGGAGACTTCAGATGATATGTCAATAGTAAGCTGAATTCGACATCGCGAAAAATGAGATCTTAAGTTGTTGTCTAGTGTTCTCTCTACAATTTTAGATTTGTTTTAACATCTTTAGAAATCTTGTCAAATTCCTTATTCATTGGTTGTCACGGAGACGTCACATTTTATGTCAATGGTAAACTTTAATCGACATGAGGTTTATCGCTCTCAAATAAACAGAAAATGAGTTTCCAAAATTGTGCTGTAGTGTTCTGTCAACAATTTTAGATTTCTTCTAACATCTTTAGAAAACTCTTCAAATTCCAAATTGATTGTTTGTCACGGTAGGCTCTTAACGTTGATAGTACTAAGGATACTTTGTTGCCATATCCAGCAATAATATGGACTGGGCGTGGTTCCATGCTGTAAGGTTAGAAAAATGCACCATTTGTTTCAGGAGTGTTACACCAGGTACTGGTTGATACTTTTGTAGCCATAGGCATCCTTTTGCAGAGGCAATTTCATAGTCTATGAAGTTTACTGAGACGTGATTATTGCTGGTTGAAAACTTTAACCCAATACCCGCCAAAGATGACTTGAAATATAGTCAGCTGAGGCAATTTTTGTTAGTCTCTAAGGAGACTTCAGATGATATGTCAATAGTAAGCTGAATTCGACATCGCGGAAAATGAGCTTCTTAAGTTGTTGTCTAGTGTTCTCTCTACAATTTTAGATTTGTTTTAACATCTTTAGAAATCTTGTCAAATTCCTTATTCATTGGTTGTCACGGAGACGTCACATTTTATGTCAATGGTAAACTTTAATCGACATGAGGTTTATCGCTCTCAAATAAACAGAAAATGAGTTTCCAAAATTGTGCTGTAGTGTTCTGTCAACAATTTTAGATTTCTTCTAACATCTTTAGAAAACTCTTCAAATTCCAAATTGATTGTTTGTCACGGTAGGCTCTTAACGTTGATAGTACTAAGGATACTTTGTTGCCATATCCAGCAATAACTCTCATAACATGGACTGGGCGTGGTTCCATGCTGTAAGGTTAGAGAAATGCACCATTTGTTTCAGGAGTGTTACACCAGGTACTGGTTGATACTTTTGTAGCCATAGGCATCCTTTTGCAGAGGCAATTTCATAGTCTATGAAGTTTACTGAGACGTGATTATTGCTGGTTGAAAACTTTAACCCAATACCCGCCAAAGATGACTTGAAATATAGTCAGCTGAGGCAATTTTTGTTAGTCTCTAAGGAGACTTCAGATGATATGTCAATAGTAAGCTGAATTCGACATCGCGAAAAATGAGCTTCTTAAGTTGTTGTCTAGTGTTCTCTCTACAATTTTAGATTTGTTTTAACATCTTTAGAAATCTTGTCAAATTCCTTATTCATTGGTTGTCACGGAGACGTCGCATTTTATGTCAATGGTAAACTTTAATCGACATGAGGTTTATCGCTCTCAAATAAACAGAAAATTAGTTTCCAAAATTGTGCTGTAGTGTTCTGTCAACAATTTTAGATTTCTTCTAACATCTTTATAAAACTCCTCAAATTCCAAATTGATTGTTTGTCACGGTAGGCTCTTAACGTTGATAGTACTAAGGATACTTTGTTGCCATATCCAGCAATAACTCTCATAACATGGACTGGGCGTGGTTCCATGCTGTAAGGTTAGAGAAATGCACCATTTGTTTCAGGAGTGTTACACCAGGTACTGGTTGATACTTTTGTAGCCATAGGCATCCTTTTGCAGAGGCAATTTCATAGTCTATGAAGTTTACTGAGACGTGATTATTGCTGGTTGAAAACTTTAACCCAATACCCGCCAAAGATGACTTGAAATATAGTCAGCTGAGGCAATTTTTGTTAGTCTCTAAGGAGACTTCAGATGATATGTCAATAGTAAGCTGAATTCGACATCGCGAAAAATGAGATCTTAAGTTGTCGTCTAGTGTTCTCTCTACAATTTTAGATTTGTTTTAACATCTTTAGAAATCTTGTCAAATTCCTTATTCATTGGTTGTCACGGAGACGTCACATTTTATGTCAATGGTAAACTTTAATCGACATGAGGTTTATCGCTCTCAAATAAACAGAAAATGAGTTTCCAAAATTGTGCTGTAGTGTTCTGTCAACAATTTTAGATTTCTTCTAACATCTTTATAAAACTCCTCAAATTCCAAATTGATTGTTTGTCACGGTAGGCTCTTAACGTTGATAATACTAAGGATACTTTGTTGCCATATCCAGCAATAACTCTCATAACATGGACTGGGCGTGGTTCCATGCTGTAAGGTTAGAGAAATGCACCATTTGTTTCAGGAGTGTTACACCAGGTACTGGTTGATACTTTTGTAGCCATAGGCATCCTTTTGCAGAGGCAATTTCATAGTCTATGAAGTTTACTGAGACGTGATTATTGCTGGTTGAAAACTTTAACCCAATACCCGCCAAAGATAACTTGAAATATAGTCAGCTGAGGCAATTTTTGTTAGTCTCTAAGGAGACTTCAGATGATATGTCAATAGTAAGCTGAATTCGACATCGCGAAAAATGAGCTTCTTAAGTTGTTGTCTAGTGTTCTCTCTACAATTTTAGATTTTTTTTAACATCTTTAGAAATCTTGTCAAATTCCTTATTCATTGGTTGTCACGGAGACGTCGCATTTTATGTCAATGGTAAACTTTAATCGACATGAGGTTTATCGCTCTCAAATAAACAGAAAATTAGTTTCCAAAATTGTGCTGTAGTGTTCTGTCAACAATTTTAGATTTCTTCTAACATCTTTATAAAACTCCTCAAATTCCAAATTGATTGTTTGTCACGGTAGGCTCTTAACGTTGATAGTACTAAGGATACTTTGTTGCCATATCCAGCAATAACTCTCATAACATGGACTGGGCGTGGTTCCATGCTGTAAGGTTAGAGAAATGCACCATTTGTTTCAGGAGTGTTACACCAGGTACTGGTTGATACTTTTGTAGCCATAGGCATCCTTTTGCAGAGGCAATTTCATAGTCTATGAAGTTTACTGAGACGTGATTATTGCTGGTTGAAAACTTTAACCCAATACCCGCCAAAGATGACTTGAAATATAGTCAGCTGAGGCAATTTTTGTTAGTCTCTAAGGAGACTTCAGATGATATGTCAATAGTAAGCTGAATTCGACATCGCGAAAAATGAGATCTTAAGTTGTTGTCTAGTGTTCTCTCTACAATTTTAGATTTGTTTTAACATCTTTAGAAATCTTGTCAAATTCCTTATTCATTGGTTGTCACGGAGACGTCACATTTTATGTCAATGGTAAACTTTAATCGACATGAGGTTTATCGCTCTCAAATAAACAGAAAATGAGTTTCCAAAATTGTGCTGTAGTGTTCTGTCAACAATTTTAGATTTCTTCTAACATCTTTATAAAACTCCTCAAATTCCAAATTGATTGTTTGTCACGGTAGGCTCTTAACGTTGATAATACTAAGGATACTTTGTTGCCATATCCAGCAATAACTCTCATAACATGGACTGGGCGTGGTTCCATGCTGTAAGGTTAGAGAAATGCACCATTTGTTTCAGGAGTGTTACACCAGGTACTGGTTGATACTTTTGTAGCCATAGGCATCCTTTTGCAGAGGCAATTTCATAGTCTATGAAGTTTACTGAGACGTGATTATTGCTGGTTGAAAACTTTAACCCAATACCCGCCAAAGATGACTTGAAATATAGTCAGCTGAGGCAATTTTTGTTAGTCTCTAAGGAGACTTCAGATGATATGTCAATAGTAAGCTGAATTCGACATCGCGGAAAATGAGCTTCTTAAGTTGTTGTCTAGTGTTCTCTCTACAATTTTAGATTTGTTTTAACATCTTTAGAAATCTTGTCAAATTCCTTATTCATTGGTTGTCACGGAGACGTCACATTTTATGTCAATGGTAAACTTTAATCGACATGAGGTTTATCGCTCTCAAATAAACAGAAAATGAGTTTCCAAAATTGTGCTGTAGTGTTCTGTCAACAATTTTAGATTTCTTCTAACATCTTTATAAAACTCCTCAAATTCCAAATTGATTGTTTGTCACGGTAGGCTCTTAACGTTGATAGTACTAAGGATACTTTGTTGCCATATCCAGCAATAACTCTCATAACATGGACTGGGCGTGGTTCCATGCTGTAAGGTTAGAGAAATGCACCATTTGTTTCAGGAGTGTTACACCAGGTACTGGTTGATACTTTTGTAGCCATAGGCATCCTTTTGCAGAGGCAATTTCATAGTCTATGAAGTTTACTGAGACGTGATTATTGCTGGTTGAAAACTTTAACCCAATACCCGCCAAAGATGACTTGAAATATAGTCAGCTGAGGCAATTTTTGTTAGTCTCTAAGGAGACTTCAGATGATATGTCAATAGTAAGCTGAATTCGACATCGCGAAAAATGAGCTTCTTAAGTTGTTGTCTAGTGTTCTCTCTACAATTTTAGATTTGTTTTAACATCTTTAGAAATCTTGTCAAATTCCTTATTCATTGGTTGTCACGGAGACGTCGCATTTTATGTCAATGGTAAACTTTAATCGACATGAGGTTTATCGCTCTCAAATAAACAGAAAATTAGTTTCCAAAATTGTGCTGTAGTGTTCTGTCAACAATTTTAGATTTCTTCTAACATCTTTATAAAACTCCTCAAATTCCAAATTGATTGTTTGTCACGGTAGGCTCTTAACGTTGATAGTACTAAGGATACTTTGTTGCCATATCCAGCAATAACTCTCATAACATGGACTGGGCGTGGTTCCATGCTGTAAGGTTAGAGAAATGCACCATTTGTTTCAGGAGTGTTACACCAGGTACTGGTTGATACTTTTGTAGCCATAGGCATCCTTTTGCAGAGGCAATTTCATAGTCTATGAAGTTTACTGAGACGTGATTATTGCTGGTTGAAAACTTTAACCCAATACCCGCCAAAGATGACTTGAAATATAGTCAGCTGAGGCAATTTTTGTTAGTCTCTAAGGAGACTTCAGATGATATGTCAATAGTAAGCTGAATTCGACATCGCGAAAAATGAGATCTTAAGTTGTTGTCTAGTGTTCTCTCTACAATTTTAGATTTGTTTTAACATCTTTAGAAATCTTGTCAAATTCCTTATTCATTGGTTGTCACGGAGACGTCACATTTTATGTCAATGGTAAACTTTAATCGACATGAGGTTTATCGCTCTCAAATAAACAGAAAATGAGTTTCCAAAATTGTGCTGTAGTGTTCTGTCAACAATTTTAGATTTCTTCTAACATCTTTATAAAACTCCTCAAATTCCAAATTGATTGTTTGTCACGGTAGGCTCTTAACGTTGATAATACTAAGGATACTTTGTTGCCATATCCAGCAATAACTCTCATAACATGGACTGGGCGTGGTTCCATGCTGTAAGGTTAGAGAAATGCACCATTTGTTTCAGGAGTGTTACACCAGGTACTGGTTGATACTTTTGTAGCCATAGGCATCCTTTTGCAGAGGCAATTTCATAGTCTATGAAGTTTACTGAGACGTGATTATTGCTGGTTGAAAACTTTAACCCAATACCCGCCAAAGATAACTTGAAATATAGTCAGCTGAGGCAATTTTTGTTAGTCTCTAAGGAGACTTCAGATGATATGTCAATAGTAAGCTGAATTCGACATCGCGAAAAATGAGCTTCTTAAGTTGTTGTCTAGTGTTCTCTCTACAATTTTAGATTTTTTTTAACATCTTTAGAAATCTTGTCAAATTCCTTATTCATTGGTTGTCACGGAGACGTCGCATTTTATGTCAATGGTAAACTTTAATCGACATGAGGTTTATCGCTCTCAAATAAACAGAAAATTAGTTTCCAAAATTGTGCTGTAGTGTTCTGTCAACAATTTTAGATTTCTTCTAACATCTTTATAAAACTCCTCAAATTCCAAATTGATTGTTTGTCACGGTAGGCTCTTAACGTTGATAGTACTAAGGATACTTTGTTGCCATATCCAGCAATAACTCTCATAACATGGACTGGGCGTGGTTCCATGCTGTAAGGTTAGAGAAATGCACCATTTGTTTCAGGAGTGTTACACCAGGTACTGGTTGATACTTTTGTAGCCATAGGCATCCTTTTGCAGAGGCAATTTCATAGTCTATGAAGTTTACTGAGACGTGATTATTGCTGGTTGAAAACTTTAACCCAATACCCGCCAAAGATGACTTGAAATATAGTCAGCTGAGGCAATTTTTGTTAGTCTCTAAGGAGACTTCAGATGATATGTCAATAGTAAGCTGAATTCGACATCGCGAAAAATGAGATCTTAAGTTGTTGTCTAGTGTTCTCTCTACAATTTTAGATTTGTTTTAACATCTTTAGAAATCTTGTCAAATTCCTTATTCATTGGTTGTCACGGAGACGTCACATTTTATGTCAATGGTAAACTTTAATCGACATGAGGTTTATCGCTCTCAAATAAACAGAAAATGAGTTTCCAAAATTGTGCTGTAGTGTTCTGTCAACAATTTTAGATTTCTTCTAACATCTTTATAAAACTCCTCAAATTCCAAATTGATTGTTTGTCACGGTAGGCTCTTAACGTTGATAATACTAAGGATACTTTGTTGCCATATCCAGCAATAACTCTCATAACATGGACTGGGCGTGGTTCCATGCTGTAAGGTTAGAGAAATGCACCATTTGTTTCAGGAGTGTTACACCAGGTACTGGTTGATACTTTTGTAGCCATAGGCATCCTTTTGCAGAGGCAATTTCATAGTCTATGAAGTTTACTGAGACGTGATTATTGCTGGTTGAAAACTTTAACCCAATACCCGCCAAAGATGACTTGAAATATAGTCAGCTGAGGCAATTTTTGTTAGTCTCTAAGGAGACTTCAGATGATATGTCAATAGTAAGCTGAATTCGACATCGCGGAAAATGAGCTTCTTAAGTTGTTGTCTAGTGTTCTCTCTACAATTTTAGATTTGTTTTAACATCTTTAGAAATCTTGTCAAATTCCTTATTCATTGGTTGTCACGGAGACGTCACATTTTATGTCAATGGTAAACTTTAATCGACATGAGGTTTATCGCTCTCAAATAAACAGAAAATGAGTTTCCAAAATTGTGCTGTAGTGTTCTGTCAACAATTTTAGATTTCTTCTAACATCTTTATAAAACTCCTCAAATTCCAAATTGATTGTTTGTCACGGTAGGCTCTTAACGTTGATAGTACTAAGGATACTTTGTTGCCATATCCAGCAATAACTCTCATAACATGGACTGGGCGTGGTTCCATGCTGTAAGGTTAGAGAAATGCACCATTTGTTTCAGGAGTGTTACACCAGGTACTGGTTGATACTTTTGTAGCCATAGGCATCCTTTTGCAGAGGCAATTTCATAGTCTATGAAGTTTACTGAGACGTGATTATTGCTGGTTGAAAACTTTAACCCAATACCCGCCAAAGATGACTTGAAATATAGTCAGCTGAGGCAATTTTTGTTAGTCTCTAAGGAGACTTCAGATGATATGTCAATAGTAAGCTGAATTCGACATCGCGAAAAATGAGCTTCTTAAGTTGTTGTCTAGTGTTCTCTCTACAATTTTAGATTTGTTTTAACATCTTTAGAAATCTTGTCAAATTCCTTATTCATTGGTTGTCACGGAGACGTCGCATTTTATGTCAATGGTAAACTTTAATCGACATGAGGTTTATCGCTCTCAAATAAACAGAAAATGAGTTTCCAAAATTGTGCTGTAGTGTTCTGTCAACAATTTTAGATTTCTTCTAACATCTTTATAAAACTCCTCAAATTCCAAATTGATTGTTTGTCACGGTAGGCTCTTAACGTTGATAGTACTAAGGATACTTTGTTGCCATATCCAGCAATAACTCTCATAACATGGACTGGGCGTGGTTCCATGCTGTAAGGTTAGAGAAATGCACCATTTGTTTCAGGAGTGTTACACCAGGTACTGGTTGATACTTTTGTAGCCATAGGCATCCTTTTGCAGAGGCAATTTCATAGTCTATGAAGTTTACTGAGACGTGATTATTGCTGGTTGAAAACTTTAACCCAATACCCGCCAAAGATGACTTGAAATATAGTCAGCTGAGGCAATTTTTGTTAGTCTCTAAGGAGACTTCAGATGATATGTCAATAGTAAGCTGAATTCGACATCGCGAAAAATGAGATCTTAAGTTGTTGTCTAGTGTTCTCTCTACAATTTTAGATTTGTTTTAACATCTTTAGAAATCTTGTCAAATTCCTTATTCATTGGTTGTCACGGAGACGTCACATTTTATGTCAATGGTAAACTTTAATCGACATGAGGTTTATCGCTCTCAAATAAACAGAAAATGAGTTTCCAAAATTGTGCTGTAGTGTTCTGTCAACAATTTTAGATTTCTTCTAACATCTTTAGAAAACTCTTCAAATTCCAAATTGATTGTTTGTCACGGTAGGCTCTTAACGTTGATAGTACTAAGGATACTTTGTTGCCATATCCAGCAATAATATGGACTGGGCGTGGTTCCATGCTGTAAGGTTAGAAAAATGCACCATTTGTTTCAGGAGTGTTACACCAGGTACTGGTTGATACTTTTGTAGCCATAGGCATCCTTTTGCAGAGGCAATTTCATAGTCTATGAAGTTTACTGAGACGTGATTATTGCTGGTTGAAAACTTTAACCCAATACCCGCCAAAGATGACTTGAAATATAGTCAGCTGAGGCAATTTTTGTTAGTCTCTAAGGAGACTTCAGATGATATGTCAATAGTAAGCTGAATTCGACATCGCGAAAAATGAGATCTTAAGTTGTTGTCTAGTGTTCTCTCTACAATTTTAGATTTGTTTTAACATCTTTAGAAATCTTGTCAAATTCCTTATTCATTGGTTGTCACGGAGACGTCACATTTTATGTCAATGGTAAACTTTAATCGACATGAGGTTTATCGCTCTCAAATAAACAGAAAATGAGTTTCCAAAATTGTGCTGTAGTGTTCTGTCAACAATTTTAGATTTCTTCTAACATCTTTATAAAACTCCTCAAATTCCAAATTGATTGTTTGTCACGGTAGGCTCTTAACGTTGATAATACTAAGGATACTTTGTTGCCATATCCAGCAATAACTCTCATAACATGGACTGGGCGTGGTTCCATGCTGTAAGGTTAGAGAAATGCACCATTTGTTTCAGGAGTGTTACACCAGGTACTGGTTGATACTTTTGTAGCCATAGGCATCCTTTTGCAGAGGCAATTTCATAGTCTATGAAGTTTACTGAGACGTGATTATTGCTGGTTGAAAACTTTAACCCAATACCCGCCAAAGATGACTTGAAATATAGTCAGCTGAGGCAATTTTTGTTAGTCTCTAAGGAGACTTCAGATGATATGTCAATAGTAAGCTGAATTCGACATCGCGAAAAATGAGCTTCTTAAGTTGTTGTCTAGTGTTCTCTCTACAATTTTAGATTTGTTTTAACATCTTTAGAAATCTTGTCAAATTCCTTATTCATTGGTTGTCACGGAGACGTCGCATTTTATGTCAATGGTAAACTTTAATCGACATGAGGTTTATCGCTCTCAAATAAACAGAAAATGAGTTTCCAAAATTGTGCTGTAGTGTTCTGTCAACAATTTTAGATTTCTTCTAACATCTTTATAAAACTCCTCAAATTCCAAATTGATTGTTTGTCACGGTAGGCTCTTAACGTTGATAGTACTAAGGATACTTTGTTGCCATATCCAGCAATAACTCTCATAACATGGACTGGGCGTGGTTCCATGCTGTAAGGTTAGAGAAATGCACCATTTGTTTCAGGAGTGTTACACCAGGTACTGGTTGATACTTTTGTAGCCATAGGCATCCTTTTGCAGAGGCAATTTCATAGTCTATGAAGTTTACTGAGACGTGATTATTGCTGGTTGAAAACTTTAACCCAATACCCGCCAAAGATGACTTGAAATATAGTCAGCTGAGGCAATTTTTGTTAGTCTCTAAGGAGACTTCAGATGATATGTCAATAGTAAGCTGAATTCGACATCGCGAAAAATGAGATCTTAAGTTGTTGTCTAGTGTTCTCTCTACAATTTTAGATTTGTTTTAACATCTTTAGAAATCTTGTCAAATTCCTTATTCATTGGTTGTCACGGAGACGTCACATTTTATGTCAATGGTAAACTTTAATCGACATGAGGTTTATCGCTCTCAAATAAACAGAAAATGAGTTTCCAAAATTGTGCTGTAGTGTTCTGTCAACAATTTTAGATTTCTTCTAACATCTTTAGAAAACTCTTCAAATTCCAAATTGATTGTTTGTCACGGTAGGCTCTTAACGTTGATAGTACTAAGGATACTTTGTTGCCATATCCAGCAATAATATGGACTGGGCGTGGTTCCATGCTGTAAGGTTAGAAAAATGCACCATTTGTTTCAGGAGTGTTACACCAGGTACTGGTTGATACTTTTGTAGCCATAGGCATCCTTTTGCAGAGGCAATTTCATAGTCTATGAAGTTTACTGAGACGTGATTATTGCTGGTTGAAAACTTTAACCCAATACCCGCCAAAGATGACTTGAAATATAGTCAGCTGAGGCAATTTTTGTTAGTCTCTAAGGAGACTTCAGATGATATGTCAATAGTAAGCTGAATTCGACATCGCGAAAAATGAGATCTTAAGTTGTTGTCTAGTGTTCTCTCTACAATTTTAGATTTGTTTTAACATCTTTAGAAATCTTGTCAAATTCCTTATTCATTGGTTGTCACGGAGACGTCACATTTTATGTCAATGGTAAACTTTAATCGACATGAGGTTTATCGCTCTCAAATAAACAGAAAATGAGTTTCCAAAATTGTGCTGTAGTGTTCTGTCAACAATTTTAGATTTCTTCTAACATCTTTATAAAACTCCTCAAATTCCAAATTGATTGTTTGTCACGGTAGGCTCTTAACGTTGATAATACTAAGGATACTTTGTTGCCATATCCAGCAATAACTCTCATAACATGGACTGGGCGTGGTTCCATGCTGTAAGGTTAGAGAAATGCACCATTTGTTTCAGGAGTGTTACACCAGGTACTGGTTGATACTTTTGTAGCCATAGGCATCCTTTTGCAGAGGCAATTTCATAGTCTATGAAGTTTACTGAGACGTGATTATTGCTGGTTGAAAACTTTAACCCAATACCCGCCAAAGATGACTTGAAATATAGTCAGCTGAGGCAATTTTTGTTAGTCTCTAAGGAGACTTCAGATGATATGTAAATAGTAAGCTGAATTCGACATCGCGGAAAATGAGCTTCTTAAGTTGTTGTCTAGTGTTCTCTCTACAATTTTAGATTTGTTTTAACATCTTTAGAAATCTTGTCAAATTCCTTATTCATTGGTTGTCACGGAGACGTCGCATTTTATGTCAATGGTAAACTTTAATCGACATGAGGTTTATCGCTCTCAAATAAACAGAAAATGAGTTTCCAAAATTGTGCTGTAGTGTTCTGTCAACAATTTTAGATTTCTTCTAACATCTTTATAAAACTCCTCAAATTCCAAATTGATTGTTTGTCACGGTAGGCTCTTAACGTTGATAGTACTAAGGATACTTTGTTGCCATATCCAGCAATAACTCTCATAACATGGACTGGGCGTGGTTCCATGCTGTAAGGTTAGAGAAATGCACCATTTGTTTCAGGAGTGTTACACCAGGTACTGGTTGATACTTTTGTAGCCATAGGCATCCTTTTGCAGAGGCAATTTCATAGTCTATGAAGTTTACTGAGACGTGATTATTGCTGGTTGAAAACTTTAACCCAATACCCGCCAAAGATGACTTGAAATATAGTCAGCTGAGGCAATTTTTGTTAGTCTCTAAGGAGACTTCAGATGATATGTCAATAGTAAGCTGAATTCGACATCGCGAAAAATGAGCTTCTTAAGTTGTTGTCTAGTGTTCTCTCTACAATTTTAGATTTGTTTTAACATCTTTAGAAATCTTGTCAAATTCCTTATTCATTGGTTGTCACGGAGACGTCGCATTTTATGTCAATGGTAAACTTTAATCGACATGAGGTTTATCGCTCTCAAATAAACAGAAAATTAGTTTCCAAAATTGTGCTGTAGTGTTCTGTCAACAATTTTAGATTTCTTCTAACATCTTTATAAAACTCCTCAAATTCCAAATTGATTGTTTGTCACGGTAGGCTCTTAACGTTGATAGTACTAAGGATACTTTGTTGCCATATCCAGCAATAACTCTCATAACATGGACTGGGCGTGGTTCCATGCTGTAAGGTTAGAGAAATGCACCATTTGTTTCAGGAGTGTTACACCAGGTACTGGTTGATACTTTTGTAGCCATAGGCATCCTTTTGCAGAGGCAATTTCATAGTCTATGAAGTTTACTGAGACGTGATTATTGCTGGTTGAAAACTTTAACCCAATACCCGCCAAAGATGACTTGAAATATAGTCAGCTGAGGCAATTTTTGTTAGTCTCTAAGGAGACTTCAGATGATATGTCAATAGTAAGCTGAATTCGACATCGCGAAAAATGAGATCTTAAGTTGTTGTCTAGTGTTCTCTCTACAATTTTAGATTTGTTTTAACATCTTTAGAAATCTTGTCAAATTCCTTATTCATTGGTTGTCACGGAGACGTCACATTTTATGTCAATGGTAAACTTTAATCGACATGAGGTTTATCGCTCTCAAATAAACAGAAAATGAGTTTCCAAAATTGTGCTGTAGTGTTCTGTCAACAATTTTAGATTTCTTCTAACATCTTTATAAAACTCCTCAAATTCCAAATTGATTGTTTGTCACGGTAGGCTCTTAACGTTGATAGTACTAAGGATACTTTGTTGCCATATCCAGCAATAACTCTCATAACATGGACTGGGCGTGGTTCCATGCTGTAAGGTTAGAGAAATGCACCATTTGTTTCAGGAGTGTTACACCAGGTACTGGTTGATACTTTTGTAGCCATAGGCATCCTTTTGCAGAGGCAATTTCATAGTCTATGAAGTTTACTGAGACGTGATTATTGCTGGTTGAAAACTTTAACCCAATACCCGCCAAAGATGACTTGAAATATAGTCAGCTGAGGCAATTTTTGTTAGTCTCTAAGGAGACTTCAGATGATATGTCAATAGTAAGCTGAATTCGACATCGCGAAAAATGAGCTTCTTAAGTTGTTGTCTAGTGTTCTCTCTACAATTTTAGATTTGTTTTAACATCTTTAGAAATCTTGTCAAATTCCTTATTCATTGGTTGTCACGGAGACGTCGCATTTTATGTCAATGGTAAACTTTAATCGACATGAGGTTTATCGCTCTCAAATAAACAGAAAATTAGTTTCCAAAATTGTGCTGTAGTGTTCTGTCAACAATTTTAGATTTCTTCTAACATCTTTATAAAACTCCTCAAATTCCAAATTGATTGTTTGTCACGGTAGGCTCTTAACGTTGATAGTACTAAGGATACTTTGTTGCCATATCCAGCAATAACTCTCATAACATGGACTGGGCGTGGTTCCATGCTGTAAGGTTAGAGAAATGCACCATTTGTTTCAGGAGTGTTACACCAGGTACTGGTTGATACTTTTGTAGCCATAGGCATCCTTTTGCAGAGGCAATTTCATAGTCTATGAAGTTTACTGAGACGTGATTATTGCTGGTTGAAAACTTTAACCCAATACCCGCCAAAGATGACTTGAAATATAGTCAGCTGAGGCAATTTTTGTTAGTCTCTAAGGAGACTTCAGATGATATGTCAATAGTAAGCTGAATTCGACATCGCGAAAAATGAGATCTTAAGTTGTTGTCTAGTGTTCTCTCTACAATTTTAGATTTGTTTTAACATCTTTAGAAATCTTGTCAAATTCCTTATTCATTGGTTGTCACGGAGACGTCACATTTTATGTCAATGGTAAACTTTAATCGACATGAGGTTTATCGCTCTCAAATAAACAGAAAATGAGTTTCCAAAATTGTGCTGTAGTGTTCTGTCAACAATTTTAGATTTCTTCTAACATCTTTATAAAACTCCTCAAATTCCAAATTGATTGTTTGTCACGGTAGGCTCTTAACGTTGATAATACTAAGGATACTTTGTTGCCATATCCAGCAATAACTCTCATAACATGGACTGGGCGTGGTTCCATGCTGTAAGGTTAGAGAAATGCACCATTTGTTTCAGGAGTGTTACACCAGGTACTGGTTGATACTTTTGTAGCCATAGGCATCCTTTTGCAGAGGCAATTTCATAGTCTATGAAGTTTACTGAGACGTGATTATTGCTGGTTGAAAACTTTAACCCAATACCCGCCAAAGATGACTTGAAATATAGTCAGCTGAGGCAATTTTTGTTAGTCTCTAAGGAGACTTCAGATGATATGTCAATAGTAAGCTGAATTCGACATCGCGGAAAATGAGCTTCTTAAGTTGTTGTCTAGTGTTCTCTCTACAATTTTAGATTTGTTTTAACATCTTTAGAAATCTTGTCAAATTCCTTATTCATTGGTTGTCACGGAGACGTCACATTTTATGTCAATGGTAAACTTTAATCGACATGAGGTTTATCGCTCTCAAATAAACAGAAAATGAGTTTCCAAAATTGTGCTGTAGTGTTCTGTCAACAATTTTAGATTTCTTCTAACATCTTTAGAAAACTCTTCAAATTCCAAATTGATTGTTTGTCACGGTAGGCTCTTAACGTTGATAGTACTAAGGATACTTTGTTGCCATATCCAGCAATAACTCTCATAACATGGACTGGGCGTGGTTCCATGCTGTAAGGTTAGAGAAATGCACCATTTGTTTCAGGAGTGTTACACCAGGTACTGGTTGATACTTTTGTAGCCATAGGCATCCTTTTGCAGAGGCAATTTCATAGTCTATGAAGTTTACTGAGACGTGATTATTGCTGGTTGAAAACTTTAACCCAATACCCGCCAAAGATGACTTGAAATATAGTCAGCTGAGGCAATTTTTGTTAGTCTCTAAGGAGACTTCAGATGATATGTCAATAGTAAGCTGAATTCGACATCGCGAAAAATGAGCTTCTTAAGTTGTTGTCTAGTGTTCTCTCTACAATTTTAGATTTGTTTTAACATCTTTAGAAATCTTGTCAAATTCCTTATTCATTGGTTGTCACGGAGACGTCGCATTTTATGTCAATGGTAAACTTTAATCGACATGAGGTTTATCGCTCTCAAATAAACAGAAAATTAGTTTCCAAAATTGTGCTGTAGTGTTCTGTCAACAATTTTAGATTTCTTCTAACATCTTTATAAAACTCCTCAAATTCCAAATTGATTGTTTGTCACGGTAGGCTCTTAACGTTGATAGTACTAAGGATACTTTGTTGCCATATCCAGCAATAACTCTCATAACATGGACTGGGCGTGGTTCCATGCTGTAAGGTTAGAGAAATGCACCATTTGTTTCAGGAGTGTTACACCAGGTACTGGTTGATACTTTTGTAGCCATAGGCATCCTTTTGCAGAGGCAATTTCATAGTCTATGAAGTTTACTGAGACGTGATTATTGCTGGTTGAAAACTTTAACCCAATACCCGCCAAAGATGACTTGAAATATAGTCAGCTGAGGCAATTTTTGTTAGTCTCTAAGGAGACTTCAGATGATATGTCAATAGTAAGCTGAATTCGACATCGCGAAAAATGAGATCTTAAGTTGTTGTCTAGTGTTCTCTCTACAATTTTAGATTTGTTTTAACATCTTTAGAAATCTTGTCAAATTCCTTATTCATTGGTTGTCACGGAGACGTCACATTTTATGTCAATGGTAAACTTTAATCGACATGAGGTTTATCGCTCTCAAATAAACAGAAAATGAGTTTCCAAAATTGTGCTGTAGTGTTCTGTCAACAATTTTAGATTTCTTCTAACATCTTTATAAAACTCCTCAAATTCCAAATTGATTGTTTGTCACGGTAGGCTCTTAACGTTGATAGTACTAAGGATACTTTGTTGCCATATCCAGCAATAACTCTCATAACATGGACTGGGCGTGGTTCCATGCTGTAAGGTTAGAGAAATGCACCATTTGTTTCAGGAGTGTTACACCAGGTACTGGTTGATACTTTTGTAGCCATAGGCATCCTTTTGCAGAGGCAATTTCATAGTCTATGAAGTTTACTGAGACGTGATTATTGCTGGTTGAAAACTTTAACCCAATACCCGCCAAAGATGACTTGAAATATAGTCAGCTGAGGCAATTTTTGTTAGTCTCTAAGGAGACTTCAGATGATATGTCAATAGTAAGCTGAATTCGACATCGCGAAAAATGAGCTTCTTAAGTTGTTGTCTAGTGTTCTCTCTACAATTTTAGATTTGTTTTAACATCTTTAGAAATCTTGTCAAATTCCTTATTCATTGGTTGTCACGGAGACGTC
This sequence comes from Gasterosteus aculeatus, assembly GCF_964276395.1. Taxonomy (NCBI): domain Eukaryota; kingdom Metazoa; phylum Chordata; class Actinopteri; order Perciformes; family Gasterosteidae; genus Gasterosteus; species Gasterosteus aculeatus. The sequence goes on from NC_135700.1 coordinate 592,856, forward strand.
GCATTTTATGTCAATGGTAAACTTTAATCGACATGAGGTTTATCGCTCTCAAATAAACAGAAAATTAGTTTCCAAAATTGTGCTGTAGTGTTCTGTCAACAATTTTAGATTTCTTCTAACATCTTTATAAAACTCCTCAAATTCCAAATTGATTGTTTGTCACGGTAGGCTCTTAACGTTGATAGTACTAAGGATACTTTGTTGCCATATCCAGCAATAACTCTCATAACATGGACTGGGCGTGGTTCCATGCTGTAAGGTTAGAGAAATGCACCATTTGTTTCAGGAGTGTTACACCAGGTACTGGTTGATACTTTTGTAGCCATAGGCATCCTTTTGCAGAGGCAATTTCATAGTCTATGAAGTTTACTGAGACGTGATTATTGCTGGTTGAAAACTTTAACCCAATACCCGCCAAAGATGACTTGAAATATAGTCAGCTGAGGCAATTTTTGTTAGTCTCTAAGGAGACTTCAGATGATATGTCAATAGTAAGCTGAATTCGACATCGCGAAAAATGAGATCTTAAGTTGTTGTCTAGTGTTCTCTCTACAATTTTAGATTTGTTTTAACATCTTTAGAAATCTTGTCAAATTCCTTATTCATTGGTTGTCACGGAGACGTCACATTTTATGTCAATGGTAAACTTTAATCGACATGAGGTTTATCGCTCTCAAATAAACAGAAAATGAGTTTCCAAAATTGTGCTGTAGTGTTCTGTCAACAATTTTAGATTTCTTCTAACATCTTTATAAAACTCCTCAAATTCCAAATTGATTGTTTGTCACGGTAGGCTCTTAACGTTGATAATACTAAGGATACTTTGTTGCCATATCCAGCAATAACTCTCATAACATGGACTGGGCGTGGTTCCATGCTGTAAGGTTAGAGAAATGCACCATTTGTTTCAGGAGTGTTACACCAGGTACTGGTTGATACTTTTGTAGCCATAGGCATCCTTTTGCAGAGGCAATTTCATAGTCTATGAAGTTTACTGAGACGTGATTATTGCTGGTTGAAAACTTTAACCCAATACCCGCCAAAGATAACTTGAAATATAGTCAGCTGAGGCAATTTTTGTTAGTCTCTAAGGAGACTTCAGATGATATGTCAATAGTAAGCTGAATTCGACATCGCGAAAAATGAGCTTCTTAAGTTGTTGTCTAGTGTTCTCTCTACAATTTTAGATTTTTTTTAACATCTTTAGAAATCTTGTCAAATTCCTTATTCATTGGTTGTCACGGAGACGTCGCATTTTATGTCAATGGTAAACTTTAATCGACATGAGGTTTATCGCTCTCAAATAAACAGAAAATTAGTTTCCAAAATTGTGCTGTAGTGTTCTGTCAACAATTTTAGATTTCTTCTAACATCTTTATAAAACTCCTCAAATTCCAAATTGATTGTTTGTCACGGTAGGCTCTTAACGTTGATAGTACTAAGGATACTTTGTTGCCATATCCAGCAATAACTCTCATAACATGGACTGGGCGTGGTTCCATGCTGTAAGGTTAGAGAAATGCACCATTTGTTTCAGGAGTGTTACACCAGGTACTGGTTGATACTTTTGTAGCCATAGGCATCCTTTTGCAGAGGCAATTTCATAGTCTATGAAGTTTACTGAGACGTGATTATTGCTGGTTGAAAACTTTAACCCAATACCCGCCAAAGATGACTTGAAATATAGTCAGCTGAGGCAATTTTTGTTAGTCTCTAAGGAGACTTCAGATGATATGTCAATAGTAAGCTGAATTCGACATCGCGAAAAATGAGATCTTAAGTTGTTGTCTAGTGTTCTCTCTACAATTTTAGATTTGTTTTAACATCTTTAGAAATCTTGTCAAATTCCTTATTCATTGGTTGTCACGGAGACGTCACATTTTATGTCAATGGTAAACTTTAATCGACATGAGGTTTATCGCTCTCAAATAAACAGAAAATGAGTTTCCAAAATTGTGCTGTAGTGTTCTGTCAACAATTTTAGATTTCTTCTAACATCTTTATAAAACTCCTCAAATTCCAAATTGATTGTTTGTCACGGTAGGCTCTTAACGTTGATAATACTAAGGATACTTTGTTGCCATATCCAGCAATAACTCTCATAACATGGACTGGGCGTGGTTCCATGCTGTAAGGTTAGAGAAATGCACCATTTGTTTCAGGAGTGTTACACCAGGTACTGGTTGATACTTTTGTAGCCATAGGCATCCTTTTGCAGAGGCAATTTCATAGTCTATGAAGTTTACTGAGACGTGATTATTGCTGGTTGAAAACTTTAACCCAATACCCGCCAAAGATGACTTGAAATATAGTCAGCTGAGGCAATTTTTGTTAGTCTCTAAGGAGACTTCAGATGATATGTCAATAGTAAGCTGAATTCGACATCGCGGAAAATGAGCTTCTTAAGTTGTTGTCTAGTGTTCTCTCTACAATTTTAGATTTGTTTTAACATCTTTAGAAATCTTGTCAAATTCCTTATTCATTGGTTGTCACGGAGACGTCACATTTTATGTCAATGGTAAACTTTAATCGACATGAGGTTTATCGCTCTCAAATAAACAGAAAATGAGTTTCCAAAATTGTGCTGTAGTGTTCTGTCAACAATTTTAGATTTCTTCTAACATCTTTATAAAACTCCTCAAATTCCAAATTGATTGTTTGTCACGGTAGGCTCTTAACGTTGATAGTACTAAGGATACTTTGTTGCCATATCCAGCAATAATATGGACTGGGCGTGGTTCCATGCTGTAAGGTTAGAAAAATGCACCATTTGTTTCAGGAGTGTTACACCAGGTACTGGTTGATACTTTTGTAGCCATAGGCATCCTTTTGCAGAGGCAATTTCATAGTCTATGAAGTTTACTGAGACGTGATTATTGCTGGTTGAAAACTTTAACCCAATACCCGCCAAAGATGACTTGAAATATAGTCAGCTGAGGCAATTTTTGTTAGTCTCTAAGGAGACTTCAGATGATATGTCAATAGTAAGCTGAATTCGACATCGCGAAAAATGAGATCTTAAGTTGTTGTCTAGTGTTCTCTCTACAATTTTAGATTTGTTTTAACATCTTTAGAAATCTTGTCAAATTCCTTATTCATTGGTTGTCACGGAGACGTCACATTTTATGTCAATGGTAAACTTTAATCGACATGAGGTTTATCGCTCTCAAATAAACAGAAAATGAGTTTCCAAAATTGTGCTGTAGTGTTCTGTCAACAATTTTAGATTTCTTCTAACATCTTTATAAAACTCCTCAAATTCCAAATTGATTGTTTGTCACGGTAGGCTCTTAACGTTGATAATACTAAGGATACTTTGTTGCCATATCCAGCAATAACTCTCATAACATGGACTGGGCGTGGTTCCATGCTGTAAGGTTAGAGAAATGCACCATTTGTTTCAGGAGTGTTACACCAGGTACTGGTTGATACTTTTGTAGCCATAGGCATCCTTTTGCAGAGGCAATTTCATAGTCTATGAAGTTTACTGAGACGTGATTATTGCTGGTTGAAAACTTTAACCCAATACCCGCCAAAGATGACTTGAAATATAGTCAGCTGAGGCAATTTTTGTTAGTCTCTAAGGAGACTTCAGATGATATGTAAATAGTAAGCTGAATTCGACATCGCGGAAAATGAGCTTCTTAAGTTGTTGTCTAGTGTTCTCTCTACAATTTTAGATTTGTTTTAACATCTTTAGAAATCTTGTCAAATTCCTTATTCATTGGTTGTCACGGAGACGTCGCATTTTATGTCAATGGTAAACTTTAATCGACATGAGGTTTATCGCTCTCAAATAAACAGAAAATGAGTTTCCAAAATTGTGCTGTAGTGTTCTGTCAACAATTTTAGATTTCTTCTAACATCTTTATAAAACTCCTCAAATTCCAAATTGATTGTTTGTCACGGTAGGCTCTTAACGTTGATAATACTAAGGATACTTTGTTGCCATATCCAGCAATAACTCTCATAACATGGACTGGGCGTGGTTCCATGCTGTAAGGTTAGAGAAATGCACCATTTGTTTCAGGAGTGTTACACCAGGTACTGGTTGATACTTTTGTAGCCATAGGCATCCTTTTGCAGAGGCAATTTCATAGTCTATGAAGTTTACTGAGACGTGATTATTGCTGGTTGAAAACTTTAACCCAATACCCGCCAAAGATGACTTGAAATATAGTCAGCTGAGGCAATTTTTGTTAGTCTCTAAGGAGACTTCAGATGATATGTCAATAGTAAGCTGAATTCGACATCGCGGAAAATGAGCTTCTTAAGTTGTTGTCTAGTGTTCTCTCTACAATTTTAGATTTGTTTTAACATCTTTAGAAATCTTGTCAAATTCCTTATTCATTGGTTGTCACGGAGACGTCACATTTTATGTCAATGGTAAACTTTAATCGACATGAGGTTTATCGCTCTCAAATAAACAGAAAATGAGTTTCCAAAATTGTGCTGTAGTGTTCTGTCAACAATTTTAGATTTCTTCTAACATCTTTATAAAACTCCTCAAATTCCAAATTGATTGTTTGTCACGGTAGGCTCTTAACGTTGATAGTACTAAGGATACTTTGTTGCCATATCCAGCAATAACTCTCATAACATGGACTGGGCGTGGTTCCATGCTGTAAGGTTAGAGAAATGCACCATTTGTTTCAGGAGTGTTACACCAGGTACTGGTTGATACTTTTGTAGCCATAGGCATCCTTTTGCAGAGGCAATTTCATAGTCTATGAAGTTTACTGAGACGTGATTATTGCTGGTTGAAAACTTTAACCCAATACCCGCCAAAGATGACTTGAAATATAGTCAGCTGAGGCAATTTTTGTTAGTCTCTAAGGAGACTTCAGATGATATGTCAATAGTAAGCTGAATTCGACATCGCGAAAAATGAGCTTCTTAAGTTGTTGTCTAGTGTTCTCTCTACAATTTTAGATTTGTTTTAACATCTTTAGAAATCTTGTCAAATTCCTTATTCATTGGTTGTCACGGAGACGTCGCATTTTATGTCAATGGTAAACTTTAATCGACATGAGGTTTATCGCTCTCAAATAAACAGAAAATGAGTTTCCAAAATTGTGCTGTAGTGTTCTGTCAACAATTTTAGATTTCTTCTAACATCTTTATAAAACTCCTCAAATTCCAAATTGATTGTTTGTCACGGTAGGCTCTTAACGTTGATAGTACTAAGGATACTTTGTTGCCATATCCAGCAATAACTCTCATAACATGGACTGGGCGTGGTTCCATGCTGTAAGGTTAGAGAAATGCACCATTTGTTTCAGGAGTGTTACACCAGGTACTGGTTGATACTTTTGTAGCCATAGGCATCCTTTTGCAGAGGCAATTTCATAGTCTATGAAGTTTACTGAGACGTGATTATTGCTGGTTGAAAACTTTAACCCAATACCCGCCAAAGATGACTTGAAATATAGTCAGCTGAGGCAATTTTTGTTAGTCTCTAAGGAGACTTCAGATGATATGTCAATAGTAAGCTGAATTCGACATCGCGAAAAATGAGCTTCTTAAGTTGTTGTCTAGTGTTCTCTCTACAATTTTAGATTTGTTTTAACATCTTTAGAAATCTTGTCAAATTCCTTATTCATTGGTTGTCACGGAGACGTCGCATTTTATGTCAATGGTAAACTTTAATCGACATGAGGTTTATCGCTCTCAAATAAACAGAAAATGAGTTTCCAAAATTGTGCTGTAGTGTTCTGTCAACAATTTTAGATTTCTTCTAACATCTTTATAAAACTCCTCAAATTCCAAATTGATTGTTTGTCACGGTAGGCTCTTAACGTTGATAGTACTAAGGATACTTTGTTGCCATATCCAGCAATAACTCTCATAACATGGACTGGGCGTGGTTCCATGCTGTAAGGTTAGAGAAATGCACCATTTGTTTCAGGAGTGTTACACCAGGTACTGGTTGATACTTTTGTAGCCATAGGCATCCTTTTGCAGAGGCAATTTCATAGTCTATGAAGTTTACTGAGACGTGATTATTGCTGGTTGAAAACTTTAACCCAATACCCGCCAAAGATGACTTGAAATATAGTCAGCTGAGGCAATTTTTGTTAGTCTCTAAGGAGACTTCAGATGATATGTCAATAGTAAGCTGAATTCGACATCGCGAAAAATGAGCTTCTTAAGTTGTTGTCTAGTGTTCTCTCTACAATTTTAGATTTGTTTTAACATCTTTAGAAATCTTGTCAAATTCCTTATTCATTGGTTGTCACGGAGACGTCGCATTTTATGTCAATGGTAAACTTTAATCGACATGAGGTTTATCGCTCTCAAATAAACAGAAAATGAGTTTCCAAAATTGTGCTGTAGTGTTCTGTCAACAATTTTAGATTTCTTCTAACATCTTTATAAAACTCCTCAAATTCCAAATTGATTGTTTGTCACGGTAGGCTCTTAACGTTGATAGTACTAAGGATACTTTGTTGCCATATCCAGCAATAACTCTCATAACATGGACTGGGCGTGGTTCCATGCTGTAAGGTTAGAGAAATGCACCATTTGTTTCAGGAGTGTTACACCAGGTACTGGTTGATACTTTTGTAGCCATAGGCATCCTTTTGCAGAGGCAATTTCATAGTCTATGAAGTTTACTGAGACGTGATTATTGCTGGTTGAAAACTTTAACCCAATACCCGCCAAAGATGACTTGAAATATAGTCAGCTGAGGCAATTTTTGTTAGTCTCTAAGGAGACTTCAGATGATATGTCAATAGTAAGCTGAATTCGACATCGCGGAAAATGAGCTTCTTAAGTTGTTGTCTAGTGTTCTCTCTACAATTTTAGATTTGTTTTAACATCTTTAGAAATCTTGTCAAATTCCTTATTCATTGGTTGTCACGGAGACGTCACATTTTATGTCAATGGTAAACTTTAATCGACATGAGGTTTATCGCTCTCAAATAAACAGAAAATGAGTTTCCAAAATTGTGCTGTAGTGTTCTGTCAACAATTTTAGATTTCTTCTAACATCTTTAGAAAACTCTTCAAATTCCAAATTGATTGTTTGTCACGGTAGGCTCTTAACGTTGATAGTACTAAGGATACTTTGTTGCCATATCCAGCAATAACTCTCATAACATGGACTGGGCGTGGTTCCATGCTGTAAGGTTAGAGAAATG